>NC_060213.1:129771562-130073125 GCF_021130785.1 Homalodisca vitripennis
TCAAGTACATCACCTTTGTGTTATGTGCTGTGTTTTTTTTAGTGATTTTAACTAAAATTAATGCCCTTTGGCTGCTTTATTTTTATGGTTTAGTCTAAGGGAAGGCGATGTCTAAAATATGTAATTTTTGACAAAAGTTTCATTGGTCATTTTTGGAATTAACATAGGTAAGGAAACATGACTAAAAATTCTAAGTTGGACTTTTTACATAAAAAACACAAATTCCAGAATGTAATTGCATTGACTTGTAATTTTAAGTTTGTGTTATATATTTTTGAATTTTTCAAGTTTTTATCTAATTTAATATTAATTACAAAGTTTTAATAAAAATGAATTCCAGACAAAAAGCAAATGTCTCAATATTAAATTATTTCTGCCAACCAAAGAAACAGAATTAACTGGGATATATCATAAAATAAAACATCATTGTTATATGTAACATTTATTATAAACATCATAATTATAAAAGTAACAAAAATACAAATATCACTCTATGTTATCAACAAGAAGTTTTTATTTAATACCTTATTTCCATAAAATAAATAGTTTTCTTCACACATGTTACAGCATTACAAAAAATTATAAAAATACAAAAAGTAATTTTGTTGTAAGATATTTTTCTTCTACATGTGTTTCATGCTCTCTTTTACACAACATAACAAAGTAGACTTTCCCAACCTAATTTCACTGTAAATTTCTATTTATATTTCAGTCTATTACAAGCCAAAGTCATCTATATTGGGGGTGAAAGCAGAGCCATAAATTTCTCTCTGACATCATTATTTTAACAACTCTATCAATATTGTTTCAATTAGTTATGCACAGCAAATATGAAACCTAAATAATTAGTTTTATACTTATATGGTCCTTAATTTGTAAAATACTGTTTAAAAATACACAGTTGTAAGAGCATTACAAAAATGCTAAAAACTAAAAATGTAATTTTTGTTTAATTTAAAATTTGTCACATGTAATTAATCCCATCCCTATTTAAAATGGCTGACTGATTTTACAGCCATTTTAAATCAATCAGCCATGATGATAAAATACTGCAACATGTTAATTTTTACACTATTGTCATCGTTGTGGTGCGCTGACCTTCAAAATTTTTCTTCTGATAAAAAAAAAAACAAATGGTAGTCACTAGGCATTAAATTGGGACTGTTTAGGAGCTTATCAAATTGTTCCTAACAAAATGCTGTGAATGCTGTGACGAGATCTTAAGTTCATTTTGCCACATGTGGACGGACATTCTCGTATAGCAAAACATATTTATCAATAGTTTAAACACTCAATAAAAGTACAGAGAACACACTATGAAACTCCAACAAAGAAATTGTGAAGCGTCTGTTCATTTTCACTTTATCATTCACTTTCTGTACCAAACCGTTGAATATAATTGAGGATCGTCTAATTTCGTTTCTCACATCATGAACATTCTTTTGGCCAACTCTTACCCATTTGAAAATCATTTCGTCACTCACGATGTTTTGTCCATACACTTCACAGTTCTGACAGTGAATATCAACTGCTCTGAAACATTTAGCGCTTAGAAAACGTACTTCACAGTCAGTGGAATTCCCAATTGATGGGGGCATTTGAAATATGCATTAACAGGTGTAAAAACGATAGAATTTTGCCGTAATTGTGTCTGTGGCTTGCTAACATAAGAAGTTACACAGCACAAGCGCAGGACACTGATTGCAGCCCTGCACCTGTGGAATTCCAAATAGTACTTACAGTACTTGAAAACACCTTGTAAATTACTTTCTGAACAACATCCTTACATTAGATTTGGATTGAACTTCTTAGCTAGTGAACATTTCTTTTTCAAATAGTTACACGTGTAAATAAAACCCAAATTAAAAAAAAAATTAGTAATATTAGTATTACAGTTCAACTGTGCATGAACTGAGAAAAATGATAATGTTATAAGATGTTTAGAACACATCAAGTATAAAATAAAGCAATTATTCTTAGAATAGTAAGTGCTTGAAATGGACCAAAATGGTTTTACAAGAGGAAAAAAATATAAATTCTTGAGATATTGATTGGCTAAACAAAAGTAAATAGTAAAACGATTGATAAATATTTGCAACATTTCCTAATATTGCAAAAAAAGCAGCTTGCATAATACCTTGAATACACAGGCACTAGAGCACTTTGGTACACTACTCGACTATATCCCACCTTGTAAACACTACCAGTAACAGAAATCACCCACTAACACCAACAACCGAGGAATCAAAGAACGAAAACAGCGTCAACACTGCGCACAGGGATCTTCAACTCTTGTGAGGCCTGAGTCGTTCACTCGACGCTTCCATACTCTTGATCCACAGATCCAGATCCGGAGTGAGTGCCGGCTTCTCGACTTGTCCACCACAGAGAGTAGTCACCATCTCGTCCGCACGAGCGCGCAACATCACCTGCTTGCTGAGGACAGCTGCACGCACGAACCCGTCATGAGGTGTCACAAACCTCTGCTCCACATAGAAGGCCTTCTCATCCCAGTACAGCAACTGCAAAAACCGTAGTATGTTTTGATATATATAGTCAATGCATCAACATAATGTACGAATTGTTTTCAAATAATATGAGTAAAAAATAAGACTAATTCCTCTAAGTAATACAAGGAGGCAAGTTTCTAATTCAGTAGTTGAAAAGTTTGATTTTCATTTCAACAACCTTTCCAGATCATTATGTCTATCAATCTTGACAACACGTGTCCCTCTCATTACAATTTAAAATGTAGCAAAAGAGAAAAACACACAAAAACAATTTATCATCAATTCAAATTCTTAATACTTCCCTGAAAATATAGTTAAATTACAACTTTTGAAAAGATATCTATTTTTTTAAGATAACATTTTTTTAAACTAAACAACATTTACTTTTTCAGATTATCGACATAGGCTAGGCCTACTATTTCATGGGAGAAAATAATAAAATGTTGGTATATAGTAGAGCCATATAATAGATATTAGATACTAAAATCCTTGTAGCAATCTAAAGTAGTGTCATCTTTCTTAATTGCTTTTCTTATGTTTTTGTGACAATTCCCAAAACAAAACGTAATAGAACTTTGGAATTTTAAAAATATCTTCCTGTAAATTTATCTATATAGGCCTACACTACATCAAATCCCATGTTTAATCAACTAAGTGGAATCCTATAAAAATTTTAGAATCAAATTTATACACTTCGTGTTTTAATCATCAGCAGAGAAAAGTGTAAAACCATACGAGCACAAATACCATAGAGAAGACAAAGGTGAGCACCATGTAAGGTTGGTTGTGTCGAATACGACTCATCCTAATCTCAGATCAAAAAGTTTATATACCAAAGTTTGAAACTTAACCACAATATACTTAGTAGAATCAACCCTTATATGTAGGAAACTAAAAGAGCTACAAAAACAGGAATCACGTTAAAATTTGGCTTGTGTATTTATTTTTGCTTAATACCTATTAAGCAAATACCAATAATAAGTTCAAGTTCGTATGCTGAATATCAGGAACACAGAATAAGTGATTTAATGTAAAAATTATACAATGTACGACATGAAAAATTAAAAAGTATAGAAATAACTCCTATATTCCTAGGTAGGACAGTCAGTTAAATTCTATGATATAAGCTGCTTGGAATGAAATAAAGTGACTTCAATATACTACTATTTCCAATGTCCACTTGTCCTGGGATAACCTTGTATTAATGAAAATGATCAGTCCAATGAAAGAATGTGTTCCTTACTAAATTAGATGTACGCTAGACTTTGTAAATGAACCAGTGTGGAAGATACTGCACCCACCGAAACACAGTGCCTTTGCCGTTTACCTTGTTATGATGATATAACTGCAGGTTAAGCTTCGTATGAAAATAACCAATCTAACGAAGAAACTTCATCATGTCTTGATAAAGAAATTAGGGATTTCATATGATCTTTAGAATATATTATGCTTACTATTTTGTTTATTCTGTATTTTCCTTTTGCCAACATGCTATCCATATGAGCAATGTAAACAGAATCACTTGTTTACAGTCTCAGGAAGACAAGAACTGAGACCGATTTGTACTACTTTCAACACCATTTATGGAGATAGTACAGAATTCACCCCAAATTGTAACAGGTCATCTGATTTATCAAGTATCATGCATAGATACAGATAGAAATCAGATTTCATCATCTGCAACTGGCGGGAGAGATTGCTAAACGCTCAGTAAAAAATAAACCTATGGGGTGCCAAAGTACGAAAAACAATTGTAAAACTCACAGTAGTACATGAATGAGGAAGGTGATGCTATTGCCATACATTCAACTAAGCACAAACATTTAAAATAATCAAAAGTCTGTTTACAATTCAAAAGTGCCTATAAACCTACCTCACAGGAAGAAAATTTTGAAATTATAGGAGAAATGTGTTCAAAAGTGTCACTAATGGATGATACATATTGTCAGAACCTCTTTTTCTCTCCCATATACGATAACAATTACAAAAAATGTTTAAGTATCAGTGTTACCTAAATGCTAAAAACTAATTTATATCACTAAAAAGTACTGTGTTAAAAATAATAAACTATTGCCCTTCAAAAATTAAAAATAATGCTCTTAACCAATGCTTGGGATCAAATTCAAAATTGTGGGAAAAAGGTATTAGCAGTTCAAAGAATAGAACTCATTTCCACACCACACATCTCACTTTGTTTGGAGAATTTATCCGTGCAATAAACAACTCAAAAATGTCTCCTCAAAATTTCAAAAATTTCTCAGAATGCAGGTAGAATGACCCAAATTTTGTTTTATACTCACCATAACAATTTAAATAAGAACTGCATAATAAGGCATTAATTTAATTCTCATCTTTCCTGAGTGACAGCTTGTACTCTAATTTTTTTTTAAGGTTTTTTGAAGGAGAAAATATTTTTTGAGGGATCCAGAGGCTACAGAACAGCAAGCAGACAACTTCCAGTTATCAGTTTCGTCTTACCAACAATTAAACTTACTCTACAGCCATTTTATTAATAACTTTGATAATTTATTTGTATTACTACCTTGATAACCAGTGTTGAGCATATATATCCAAACAACCCCTAACACTGGTGCTCTTAAGAGATTCGTAACTGATTCATGCGTACCTGGGATTCGATCTTGTAGAATGTGAAGATAGGTATGACGCGACGGTATCGGATGCTCGTGGCCGCTTGCACAGCATCAGTATGTCTCCGACGCATTTCAGCGTACAGGCCAGTTCGATCATAGAAGTGGAACCGCGAGAAGTCCAAGTCTCTGACGAACCGTGCGTTGTTCATGTGACGCCCCGCGATGTCCAAGTCTTGGGTGAAACAGAAGCCTACGACCAAATGTTAAATACCTTTAGGCGTACTAAGAACATGTTATTCTAGAAATTCGCATGTCCTATTTACAATATTTAAATACAATAGTCATTTAAAAAATTCATGGATTTACCAAAATAACTGAAAATTTTGAAATAAAGGTACGTTTTGCCAGTTTTCGATCTAAAGGCCTGAAATGTAAACGCAAACATCTTTACTGCCATATCATATTTTAACCTCATTTAAAGAGGTCACACAACCAACAGGAAAACGTTTCATGTAGAATTCTGTAATCTAACAGAGAAACTAACAAAATTAGACTTTTACTGCCGATAAATAATGTTCTAACATTCCTGTAATGGATGACTGATCACAAAAGTTATAAAAATATAGGAACACATGAAAGTTATTAAGTTAAAATTTCAAAAGCTTAAAGTCCTTGCCTATGTTATAAATATTTAAAACTGAGTTGTGGTTTCAGTGCCTACAGTTAGAAAACTGGCCTTCCTTGATTTGTGGTATAACATCAAAAGTCTTTATAAAACCAGCCATCTGCAATCTCTTGTATGGTTAAAAAGTTTTTATAAATCTCAGTATAAAAATTTGTTATACAATATATATACCAAAGTGGTACCTTACTTACATTAAAACATAAAACCAATATTTAATACTTTTATTATTTTGTGAGGCCTTTCGATATCAAGGATATCTTCTTCAGACACATCACAAAAGTTTTGATATTTATGATTAAGGCCTCACAAATAATAAAAGTATTAAATATTGGTTTTATGTTTTAATGTAAGTAAGTTATCAGTACCAATATTAGCTCCATCTACAACAAAGTGGTACCGTTACACTGCACAATATAATGTATGTTGCCTCACGTGTATTTGTTAAATTTAAGTCTTATAACAAATTTTGAACATGTACATATACAATTCGTGTGTGTGTGAATATATTTTTCAACTGAGTTAGAATAAATGGTTCAGTTTTGTATAGTTGTCGGGAGTACTCTCCATTGTTATAAACTATAGTATCAGCGGTCGTTACAAATTTAGTTAATAACAATACAACTGTTGTAAATAGTTTATTTTTCATTACATTATGATTTTCTTGATACAAAAGTGTTGAAATTGGAGCACACATTTTTCAATATAGACATGTGCTGTAAAAATGGAAAGTATTACAAAAATTAAATGAAAGTATAATGTACTTATATAAAGAGATTACATAATATTGATGTCAAAACTCCAGCTGAGAGTTATTTACACGCAAAAAAAAGAATCAATATCCAACAAACTGTTTCTTTTCTGTTCATACCCCTCTAATTTGTACACAACAAAATATATCGCATATTTGTGAAGATTCTGTAACTGTTGTCAGTGACAACTGTTTATTTACAAGTTACATGTTCAATATTTAGACAGTAATATTGTATTTTGCATATGATGTTTCTAGATGTTGTTGCAATCTTAATTTGTTTATTTATTCTCTTAAATATATGTCCATTTAAACCTTATAATTTAATTGTAGTACATACAGAAAAATGAATATCAACTTGAGCGCGCACATAATACAACTCACTTTTCGGTATGAATTAAATAGTCGTTATAGCATCCAAAACAACCAAGTATGTTAAACAACATCTTATAATATTAAAATGTAATTTAACATTGAGTACTGATAGACAATAGACAATATACTTTAATGACATATTCTTTGAGAACAGTACATCGAGTCAGTGGTCATTAGATTCATAAAAATAAACATGTTTAATTGTCACAAAATTCCTTTTCTGTATAGTAGGGGTTGTCTTGTAGCCATAGATTTAGCTTTCTCTTGAGTGTCTTGATTGGTTCTTGTTTGAGATGGTCTGGTAGGCGGTTGAAATATGCTGCTCCCTTGTATGAGGGTTTCCTTCCAAACAGGCTGAGATGGTGAGTTGGTAGTGCGAAGTCTGCAGCATGACGAGTATTGTGCTGGTGCATGTCTCTATGCCTGAGTTGTGCTGTATTAACAGCATGTAGAATCACTTCTTGAATGTGAAGTGATACTACTGTGAGGATCTTTAGCTCTTTAAAAGCGTCTCGACAGCTTTCTCGTGGGGCGATATTTGCAAGGCATCTGATTGCTCTTTTTTGTTGTACCAGAATCCTCTCTAGATTGGTATTACTTGTACCTCCCCAGGTTGCAATACCATACCTCATATGTGATTCAAATAAGGCAAAGTATGCTGTTTTTGCTGCTTCCAAGCCACTTATTTGTTTTAGTCTCCTAATGACATAAGTGCATGATGAGAGCTTTTTGCAGAGGCCGTCTATGTGCGCTGTCCAGGACAGGGAAGAATCTATTGTTATTCCAAGGTACTTTGTGCTGTTTTTTGACTCTATATCTGGTAGTGTTATGTTAGTGTTGTTTTTGTTTCTGGTAGTAAAGGTTAGCTGGACTGTTTTCTTTTCATTAAGAACCAGTTCGTTTGTTGTGCAGTACTGTTTGGTAATGTTGAGGGCGGTGTTGGTGTTTCTGGTGAGTGTTTCAAGTGATCTATGTGCCAGTGTGATGGCTGTATCGTCGGCGTACATTACTGTATGGCAGGAGTCTTGTAGCCAGCTTGGGAGGTCATTTGTCAATAGAAGGTACAGTATGGGGCCCAGGACAGAGCCTTGCGGAACTCCTCTATGTACACTGATGAGTTCTGATTTCATCTTCTGTTTGATGTTGTTATTTGTGTACTGTATCTCGACAAGCTGCCTCCTGTCATGTAAGTAGCTGTGAAACCATTTTTCCGTTGTCCCTGTCACACCTAGAGCTCTTAATTTGGAAAATAGTCTGTTATGATTGAGACAGTCAAAGGCCTTGCTAAAGTCTAGGAATAGGCTTGTTACTTTGTTTCCCTCTTCTAGTTCGTCAATTATATGTTCTGTGAATTGTATCAGGGCAGTGGCAGTTGACCTTCCTTTTAGGAATCCATGCTGTTGGCTTGTGAGCAAATTGTTTTGCTGTAGGTGAAGGAGAAGTTTTTCCAGAACTACTTTTTCTATTATTTTTGAGAAAGTTGAGATGAGGGAGATTGGCCTATAACTACCTGTGCTGGTGTTTTCGCCGTTTTTGTATTTTGGATACACTTTTGCTGTTTTCAGTAGATCAGGGAAAATTCCTTGTTGGAGTGATTTATTTGTGATATCTGTCAGGGGGATTGTTATCTCTTCTTTGCAGATCTTGGTTAGTTTTGCTGATATCTCGTCAATGCCTGAAGAAGTTTTTGGTTTGAGTGAGTTTATGGCTTTTTTTATATCAGAATGCGTCACAGGTTGAAATTTAAATTCAAAATTTGCTGCTGGTGCTGGTTCGTCTTGTTGTGAGGAGTTTAGGCTGATATTACTGGCTTGTAGTGTTCTGTCTGCAATTGTGGCAAAAAAGTTGTTGAAGCAATTTGCTATGTCTGCTGGGTCTTGTATGGTTTCATTGCCTGTTTGTAGCTTCCATTCAATGGTTGTGTTTGATTTTGCCTTTCTTTCGTTATTTATTACTTGCCATAGTGCTTTGGGCTTGTTATCAGCTTGTTCTATGTGAGCTGTTGCTCGTTCTCGTTTCAGAAGCTTTAATCTTAGGTCGTAATCTTTCTTTCTTGCTGCTGCCTCTACCTTGTCCTCAATGCATCCTGTAAGTTGTTCTCTTTCCAGAGCTTGGATATATATATTCTTTAGTCTTGTACATTCTGCATCCCAGCACTGTATTTTTGTACAAGGCTTTCTATTTGTTGTTATTTGAGGGCATGTTCTGTTTAGTGTTTGCTGCAGGATTTCGTGGAAGTTACTATAGGCTAAATTGGCGTCATTTGTTAAGAGTACAGAGTCCCAGTTTTGGCCCTGAAGACTTGTTTTGAAACGATCTGTAGATTTTTTGTTAAATATCCTTTTCTTTTCCCTTTCACGTGGTGGGTTGATTTTTTGGCTTTGCACTGAGATGGCTTGTGCTGTGTGGTCTGAGAGGCCTGATGTTATTACAGCTGTTTGGATGAGATGGTCGTCGATATTTGTACAGATCCAGTCAATAGATTTGGCCGTTTCAACAGTGATTCGCGTAGGCGGTAGGTTCTCTCGAACAATACCAAAGGAAGCAAGGAGTTCTTCAATTTTGTTGTTGTCACTGTTTTCAACTAAGTTGTCAACATTTATGTCTCCCATAAGGATCGTTCTCCTTTTTGTTTGTAGAGCGATTTCGAGTTGGGCTGATAAAATGTTGACTGGATGGTTCAGGTTTCCACTTGGTGGTCTGTAAACTCCCAGTACTTGGATAGTGTGTTTTTTCATAGCTATTTGAAATAGGGCCGTTTCACATATCAGTTCTGATAGAGAAATAATAAGCTAATTATTAATGAAATACTGTATAAATCGAATAAAAAATTTGTACAGGTAAAAAAGTAGGAATATTTAAAGAAATAATCTAAAAAAACGAGAAAACAATAGGAACATCAGTCCTAGTTTCCGAACTAAGTATATATTTTATCCATGTAAAAGTGAGAAGTTCATAGGTTCTGAAGTAGCAAGGAAAATGGTCAATAAGTGTGCCACATACATAACTAAATTTTTAAATATTTTTTGAAATTTAACTAAATATGTCCAATATTACTATGAGGCTGAATTTTCAGTCCCATGTTACACTTAGAGGGCATAATGTTACAACAGTAAAAATAATCTGAATAACAATTTTCAAGTCATCAAAAAGACTTTAAATATATGCATATAGTAAATTTTTAAGCAATGTAAATCCGTATTTGTGTAATTTATTTTTAGGATCTCCTAACTCACTAAAATCGGTGAAAATAGTTAATTAATGAATCATCAGATCAGGTGGGTTTTGTGTGCGTTCTAAACAGTAGATATACTATTATTTTAATATGGGGTTAATGATTTTATTGTTTTTATTTATCACTGACTAAAAACTATGTTTAAACTGAACATATTTTACTACATTTCAAATTTCAAACTAGAATCAGTTTATTAAAGACTCATTGAAAACCAATTTCATATTTTATTTATGTTGGAAGTATATTATTACTTTAAGGCTGTATTATTTAAGTTTTAAATAGTTCATGTTTTACATATAAAAGTTATTTTTGCTAGTGTTTAAAAAAATATCGGGTATAACAAAAAACGGTACTTTGGGATTATACCGACCACACCAGTATGAAGAACACAAAAATAGAAATTTATAGAAACAAACATGATAGAACGAAAAAACAACTCTTCAATTACAAAATTACAAACTTACAAGCATTTCCAGGTATTGTGATCGGTATTGTTGTCGCTGTTATCTTATCTTTCTCGAGAATCCTGATTACGGCAGGCCGCGCGGCATCACGTGATTTGCACGGTACATAATTACCTTTCCATTACAATTCAATTTATATTTCTGATTAGCCCCTCTAGAATTTGATATTTTACTGATAGGTACTATCTCGAGGGATGTTTTTCTTTCGTCGACATGGAGGCACTCGCATTTTGGGTGGCGGAATGTGATCAAGAATAAAAACAAGTTTTGAGTGTTTTTTAAATAAAGAGTTTAGTTTGGTAAATGTTTGTTTTTGTTGAATTTTTGTGTTTGGAGAAATGTAGAGGTAAAACACGGAAGTACAACAAAGCGATGCACCAGCTGAACGGGCGGCGAGACTCTGCAATCACGTTATCTACTAGACGCTCGACTTTGACCTCTGTCTGAGGATGGGGAGGGGTTTGCGATAAGACAATTCCTGTTTTATATTGACGAAATATTGTTCTACGCTAATCTAGTAATCAGTAGAAACGAAATGTGAAATAACGATTCATGTCTGGGTGTGGTCGGTATAATCCCAAAGTACCCAAAAAACATTTCAAACTGACTCTGATTAAATCAGGGTTCATCGATTCAGGCCTAATGCAAGTTAAATGAAAAATACTCGTTTTGTACACTCTAGCTTGTGAATAAAAACACACAAGATGGTTTTTTTGTACAAACAAGTACACTTTTTTAAAGATACTTTTTCTAAAAAGTCATGGCTCAAACTTTTTGAAGCTTAAACCTTATTAATATAGGATTTTAAATGTACCAAGTATCCCCATTAGAAATAATATCATAGTAAAAATTTGTACATTCAAATGTGAATTGAAAACTTCATCTAACATAAAAAATTTGTTTTTAATTGGTAGAACACTTTGAAACAAGAAATAATCAACCCTCCTTAGTCCTTAATTATAACTAGTTAAAACTGTATTATACAGCCCTTTCAAATGAATGGATATAACCTGTGATGGTCATATTGATGACTCCTGTGACTGGGGGCCAATTGGAGGAAACACAGAGTGTCAAGTAAGACAGCTGAACCATTGAAGTGTGAAGCTTATGTATTTTAGTTACTTCCTAAATTCCCATATGAGCAGCCACCATTATGGCCACTGCCCAAGAGATGGCTTGAGCACTTTATATTGTACATTTCCAAATCATATTGAAGATGTTTAGATACTAGTGCAAAAGGACAAAAATTAATTTTCTTCAGTTTTGTATATTTTCCTTAATTTGTGGACTTTATTTAGTATTTTATGATTTTCCTCACTTATATTATTATTAATACCGATACTATTTATTACCAATTAATTACTTGAACCTTGAAAGTGCTTTACTTCTAGGTTCAGTGAACCAATGAACCAATGAAAGTGCTTTACTTCCTAAAGCACTTTCCATTTGAGAAAACAACAAATGTAAAACGTGTCTTGCAAATTAGTAAATTATTTTATGCAAATATTATTATTGTACAGATATTGGTAATTGAATAAATTCATGTAATAAGCTTGGGATCCTTTTACCGCCACAGTCATATGCAAACTGACGTTTTATGACCAACAAGCCCAGTCTTGTCAGCTAAGAGTCTGAAGATCGCCGAACTAACAATTCCCACCAAGGCTGAAAAACGCTGTGGAGGAATTCACTATCTGTTGAAACAATCATAGAACCACTAGGACAATAGCTATAGCTATAAATTTTGTTTTGTTTTTAGTCTTTGTTCTATGTTTAGTTTGAAAAGCTTATAAACTACTTTTTAATTCAATTAGTGTAAAAAAGACAAAATTATTGAACAATTATGTGTCACACTATATATTGTCATTTAACATAATCATCTTATGAAAATAGTAGGATATGAGTAGTAGGTTATGAAAATACAAAAATATCAGTAAACAAAGGTCACAATAACATCAGTAGGTTCTTACAATGTATAGTGTTCAAAATAACATTGTTATAAAATGTAAGTTTTATTAAAATGTATCTGTACAATGTAGAATTGTAACTATTTATTTAAATTTTTTAAATTATAGGTTAGCCTACCTGCCAGGTTGTTGCTATTCCCATAACCCAAAGTTGACAACAAACTAACTTAGTTCAGCTTATATTAGGGCCATAGTATAATAAGTGTCCAACAATTAAATGATCGATTCTCATAGTTATTGAATTATTGATGTTCATGAATAAAAGATAATCATGTCTTTACCATTACGTGCAAGTGATGAGGCTAGGAATGGAAATATTACACTATTCCGTGTTTTATGTGATATAAGTAGGTTTATATTAGGCTATCATAAATATGTTACTAGTATTATCAAAGTTAAAGATAACCTTTACAAGTGCTCATGTGATCTGAGCTTGAATTTGGGTACTATCTCAAGGGATGTTTTTCTTTCTTTTTTTTTTGCCAGAAGTGCAGGAAGGTGTCACTGAAGCCCCACACTGGTGGCCATGGGCATTTCCGATTGGTACTATTTTAAAATTTGTATACTAACATGTTATCACTGTAACACGTTACTGGAACGTAATACCTCAACAAGTTATTTTGTAATAGGTTATTGACAAACAACAGTATTTCCTGTCTCTAGCGGCCATTACTAAGATACCATACACACGATTTAACTTTGTATTAATTAATAAAAATAATGAACGGAATTAAGTAATAGACTTTTAAGATTGTATCATAGTGAAGCCATATTTTTATATGTATAATAAATATATGCTTTTGTATTGTAGAAAATAATACAACTGTATTAATACTAACGAGCTGCGTAATGCTTACAACTATTAGTTTACTACAGAGTAAACATGTCTGACAGCATTTAAGTAGTTTTAATCAATATTTGATTCCATTTGAGTGTTGGGGATTTATCATACTGCAATCTATATAAGTTAAAGTAATACAGAAATTTAAAAAATAAAGTTTTGAGTTCTATTTAGCCTATTTATATTTACAAAACTGTTAATCATTTGACTTATGCATGCATATTGGCATGGTAAGGCATACCTAATATTGTTCATAGTTCTATCACTTTTATATATTATTTTTTTAATCCCAAAATGCTATTTAAAATGGTTTCTTAACTATATATTTTTTCAAGAATTCATGTTTATTGGTACACTTTCGTCTAATTATAATTTTTATAAACATTTTGATTCAGCAAACACCTATTCTAAGTTTTACGTGGGTAATATAAAGACAAGCATCTAAATGATAATATAGACACAAGAACTCAAATGATCTGGCCTAATTTCTTGTTTTGGCTAACTAAAAAATTTGAAGGCCTTAGTATTGTGACCAAACAGGAAAATCCAGTTTAGCTTTCTACATCCAATAATACTACTAGTATATAAGACTTAAGGACTGGCTTGGGTAATAATCATAAATAATATTATGAATTTCAACATAATTAATCTAGTTTGACTAAATAAAGGACATGGTAAGTTATATTTACCATAAATTGTTGTGGGGTCGGTGATTTTAACCCGTTTTTCGAATAACCTTCCAATTACAACTGTAAATATTGTCCTCAAGAAGTAATTCACATCAAAGAACACGTACAATAAGGCCACAATAAATGATAAAATGTAGAACATGGTTAATTATAACTTACACTACAGACCCTTCTAGAAAAGAAAATATCCTAAACATCAAGCGCGAAAATGTTAAAAGCCAATTTCGTACGAACTAGCAGGTCTAGTACGTTGACTGTTGAGTTGAATATGACAGACAGTAATGCTGACTTGACAACAATGAACAAAAACATAACCACCTGATCTACTGTTCTTAACAGTGTTACCAAATCAGTTATATTAATTTACTTTCCTGTAACTGTGTGGTATGTATATATATATATATATATATATATATATATATATATATATATATATATATATATAATTTCATCTAAACTTCGTTGTAAGTAATAAGATGCTCGAACACGGTCTATATGGATTGGCCAAAACTGCAGTATCATCTGTGAAAGTCACAGTTTGAATATATTCATTTTCTGGGAGATCAGCGGTATGTAGTACATATAAAAAACGAATTAAGTACACTTCCTTCAGGAACTCTGGATTCTATTGAGTGTCGCTGAATAAGAATATCTCGATATTTTATTTGAAAAAATTATGGTTGCCTGTAAAGTCGGTTTTACGGGCGAAGATTTTACGTGACAACGTCTTTTTCTCGGTAGAATATTTATTGATATGAATATTATTAAATTGCACAATAGGAACAAGGAATTGAATGAAAATAAGAATTGCACAAATTTTAACTATAGAAATATATTTTGTTTACTAAAACATTGTACATAATTTGAAATTAATTAAAATTTGTTATTGTAAATGGTAAAGTTGGATAAAACATTTACTAAAATTGGAATTTGAAATTCTTGCTAAACACAGTTAAATTCTAACTCCGCGCGTGGTGATTGGTCGGTTTAGTTCGTTTGTTTGGTCGCACTGTTATGACAGGTTAGAGGTTATAATTTGTTATTTTAAATGTTTGACTAGCAATACGCGCTGTTTCTTCTCAATCGACTGAATTACGATTGATTGCAGAGTGATTTAAACTAATAATTTACTTAACACTATCAACATTTGTCAATAGTATGACATAACCTATAAACTCAGTTTCTCAACTTTTGTGTCAATCTAACAATTAATCAATCAATCATAGTTTACGATAATGAAATATCAGTGTACAATTATTTACCTTTATTGTTGTAGTTGTTGTAAATGACGAATATAAGCACTCCACATTTTCACGAATAAACATAGTTATCTGCTTTATCCCGTGCGGCGGACCCACAGTTATCTGCTTTATCCCGTGCGGATCCCGTGCGGCGGACCCACTGGACGGGCATCGTAACGTTACCGGGCGTTACACTTTTTCATGAGTGACTCCGAGCCGCAACCTAATTTAAGACGTTGTCACGTCAAAAAAGAATCAGCCTGAAAGATATGATTTTAATGTTGGTATAACACTTAATCTTAATTTTGTATACTAAACACAAAATGTAACAATGTCATATCGTATAAACTGCTTGGCTGACATCTACAAAGGTAGCTGAACAATAACTTTCATTTTCTACGCACTCCCTTATCATTTTAATCGCCGTAATCTGAGAACTTGTTATATTGTGCCATGTTTTCGCAATAATGGCAAACCAAACTGAGGAACATGTACAACAGAACATCCATCGATTAATAGCTGTAGTCTTCTAAAACAAGGCCTTTCAAATATTTGAGGCTTTTCATGTTAAGAATTGAGATTATGAGTTATAATTGAGCGAACTTCAGACGGTTTGAATTTTTGTAATGGGAAGTCGGGTTGAAGGTGGGGAATCTAAATTCTCATTCATTTCCTCTTCGTTGTTTACAAAGGCAATATTTAGTTTGAAAACATTTGAAAAATATCTTGCAAATGCCTCCCAGTTGTCTATGTTACTACTTCTACCCACTTTCCATCAGTTTTTAAAATAGGGGAAATGTCTGCTGTTAATATATTCTTTTTAATCTTCTATTCTCATCTATTTTTCTGGCAAGGGAGGTTTTAATATCTGTGTAGGTTGGATATTACCTTTTGTAACAAACAAATTTGGAATTGTTCACATATTAGTTGGCCAGTATGTAGGTTTCACCCGTAGAAAATTATTATCATTTGGAATCTTTAATAGTTGTCTTCCTCTAGGAGTGGCCAATCGAGAACCCCATTCTTAATTTTTGCGTTGTAATCACCTCCTGCAATAAATTTATTCCTCAATCTAGTGGGAAACGGTTCATATTGTTGTTTGGTAAGTGTAAAGGAACAACAAACGACTGAAATGTAGATAATCAAACTTAAAAACACTTCTCGAAGTTTTAAGTTGCTTCTCTCTAAAGCTGGGCAGTTTAATTGTGTTTTTAACTAAAATGGCACTACTCCCATGAGTCGTGATGTCAGGATGATTAGCGTAGTATAATGTGTAGTTAAGAATTTCGAAAAACTTCTGTCCGTGAAATTAGTTTCTGAAATAAGTCAGACTTCTAAGTTATGTTAGGTGACGAATAACCGGATCCCTTGACTATGCTGAGTTGAGCCGTTGGCATTCCATAAAGCGATTTTCAGAAGAATTTTTATTTAGACGAGCAACAATAGCAATCAATATGTTAAATAACGTACTAATCTGTTCTGCTTGTTTAGATAACAAATTCTAAAATCGTTCAAAGGATTTTTGAACTATGTTGGACAAACCTTCCGAATCATCTATGTGTTCGTTAGATTTTTGTTCCCTTGGAAGACAACTGTCATTGCTATGATTGTGCTGTACAGTTTGAGCGAAGGTTACTCCTTTAGTAACTAAACTATTTCGAGATGACTCGTTAACATTAGTTGAGTTGTTTTCAAAATATTTTTTCTAAGGTATGGGATTGTTTGTTTTGTATTTTGCTATACACGGGATAACCTTTATAGTTAGTCGGATGTTCACCAGAGCACAAAACGCAAGACGGGGCACTGTTGAAGGTTTATTGCAAACCATCGTTTCCTGATCCTGGAAACATTTAACTCGACGAAATGTATTTTGACTATTTTGTATGTTTATAACGCTGGAAATGTTTACATTAAACAATGACCTTCTTTTTAGTATGTGGTTTAAATAAAACTGTAGCGTTTAGTAAATATCGAATTTTAACTATTGATTTTATCACGATCGCAAGGATCCATATTAACAAAAACAGATTCATTACTTACTTTGCGACTCACATTGACCTGATTTATTACCTTGTGGCCGTTTTATGCTACAGTCTTCAATAGATATAGAATAATGCACAACCATAATACACGTTCTTGCTTTAACTGATAGGTATGGGTACTGACTTTTTTCACAATATTGAAATCAAGTGAGACAGTTTAAACTCCCATTTATGTTGGTATTGCAACAACCTGTACCAATTATTTGAGAGTCTGTCCTTTCCGATCGATGAATACAGAGTAGGATCCTAAACTTTGGACATTACAAATCTTTTAGAGGCAGGTAAAATGAAGCGAGAAGTCAGCATCAAAAGATAGCACGTTTCCCAACCTCTGGATCCTCTCCATTGTACTGAACGCCTTGTAAGGTTATTGTGGTGAGGAACAAGTTCTTGAGATATTGTTTGATGAGACATCAACACGACTGAGTAACTTTGGAGCATCAATGTGGTTATTGAGAATCTTGAATAAGAAAGTAACGCCATTTACAGATCTTCTACGTTCCAGCGTGCTCATGTCCAGAAAGGCCTTCAGCTCAACGACAGCAACTTCTCTAAAATCAAAACCCGTTCGAAGACCAACCAAGGAATTTTTTCTAAAAATACCCTCATGGGTGTATAGGCGTGTCTAGGGAGTGGTTTGGGAGTTACAACTAAATAATTTATTTACTCAAACACGTAGTTTTGAAATATTTAAAAAGGAATTTTTTAAAATCTGAAAGACGGCAATCAGACCCACATTTCGGAAAAGAATTCAAGCCAATTTAAGTGCTCGCCAGAAGAGAAGAGTTTTTGAAAGTGTGAAAACCTACAAGAATCGACAACGAATGTGAACAAATGTCACAAATAGAAATATTCACATTTATGTATATAGATTAGAACCTTAAATTATTAAAACTTAATATGAATTTGAAGCCACCTGAGAATTGTCACATCATTATCTGTAAGAAGGTAGAGTTCTTGTGTTGAATGCTTTGCATACTGAGATAGTCAGTCATCGATCGAAGCTGCCTTTGACAATATTGTCTCATCTCTTGCACGATCACTTGGCAAGGGATTTGCACGTTTTGGAAAGCTGTTAAAAGTTTTGTTCTCTCGATCACTTAAGTAAACCGCCATAAGGAGTTCCTAAAGCAGATATACTAATTTTATATGGAAATGGACGCTCCCAGAGCTGTGGTAGTTTTGCGGCATCATATAGTTCATCCGTCCATCCCAAGTGAAACATTTGGTGTAATTAGGGATCTTTATTTTTGGTACTAACGAATTTCTTATAAAACATTATCCCTCTTATTTTCTACTAAACTTCCCGGTTGTTTTCATTTATGATGATATAAAAGATTTACATTTTACTATATACGCAAATTAAATTTATATCTTTCCTAGAAATAGGTTACAATTAGTATTCTCACCGCGATAGCT
The DNA here is from genome assembly GCF_021130785.1 of Homalodisca vitripennis. Taxonomy (NCBI): domain Eukaryota; kingdom Metazoa; phylum Arthropoda; class Insecta; order Hemiptera; family Cicadellidae; genus Homalodisca; species Homalodisca vitripennis. The sequence continues at coordinate 129,790,370 of NC_060213.1, forward strand.
AGTAGACAGTAGAGACATTTTTAAAAATCATTTAAATTAATCATTTACTAAAATAAGTAAGAGTACGCCACACCACAAACTTCGCTGAGGTTGCATGCAAAACTTCAAGTCTGTAGCTCAGTATATAGTTAGGCTGCATGTGACATTCTACTCAGTCTTTTTATACATTTATTTATTCTGAAATTTTCTCGTTATGATCATTATTAACGATAAGACCAATATAACAATGTTCGCGAACACTAAGCCAAATCCCATGGAGTGGAATACACACTCATCGAACTCGAAGTTTCTTATATAGAAATACTTCTTGCAAAATATCAAGTCTAGGGCTAGTCAGTTCTCGAGATATGGCGCAGACGGAAGACAGATAGACAGAAATGGCCATATTCCAACCCCTCGAGTGATAGGCTGAGCGTCAGCGAAGTTTTCAATAAGGTGTCTAACCTACCAAATGTAGTATTTTTCTTTTTTTCTTATCAAAGAAGGAATGTTGCCTATTATAGTCCAGTAAACTGCCACTTGTGTATCAGCATTATTACTATAGAAAAAGTTACATATTCAAAATCCAAATTCAGTCAAACTCCCGCCTTTTCCATTAATTCTTCAATCGCAAATTTTTTCAACACTTAATTACAGTAATATATCTAATAGGTATTAAGAGTAAAGGATGTGGTCACGCCCGCTCTAAAAAAATTTGGGACGATTGGTTTATAATCCGTCCCCCCACTTAATTCTTGGTACGTCACTGTGTGAACAGTAAGTTAGCATCACTTACGAAGTTAGTTTTAGACTTTGCTCATCAGCTGGAGTGAAAGTGATCATTGATAGAGGGCCTTCTTGTAGTAATAGTAGTAAAGTGATAAGAGAATGGGTTCAATGGGTAAAAGTATGAATGAATGACGTCAACTTCTAGATTTCTAGATTCACGCAGTACCCAACAGCTCCAGTAATTTCTTAGATTTTAACGAGGTAAGTCTTTTTTTAATATTCCTATAAACTGTATGATATTATATTTCAATTGGGTTATTATTATCGTCCAACCCGACACAATATTGTAAAATAAAAAAGCCAGCGGTTTTATACTTTATTTCTATGTTTTAACTGGGTTTTAATATTAATATTGTGAGTATGAATACATAGTACAAGTTAAAGTCGCTTTTTGTGTTGGTCTGTTTGTGCATCGATATTTTCTCAACTACTCAACGGATTTTCATACGGTTTCCACTGTTGGCTTCGTTATGAACTAGGGCAGGTTCTTAGTTAAAGTACATCAATATTTTAATCATAGAAAGTAGATAAAAGTATGTATAATGCGAAAATTAATATTTTAAGCGCTTTTATTGTTAATACTGACTTATAACTAACTTATAATATTAATTAACCTTAAGACTTATAACCAATGACTTACGAGATATCTATCTCCGAAGAATATCCCACAATAGAAAATTTTTTCTTTTAAATTTTACATTTTTATTAGCATTTACGAAGCTACGAGTATTTTCGTGATCGAGGTAAAAATCAAAATTAGTTATAGCACCAGAAACATCGCAGACCGATGCTGTATAAGTACACAAGTATATTATATGTACATAAGTTATATATTTATTTTTATAATATTTTTTAAGCGTTTTCATTGCTAATACTGACCAAACCTTACGACTTATAACAAAATAATGCACTACGGAATTATAAATTTCCAAAGGCCTACAAAAATGTCAGCCATGGCATATAACTATACAAATAACCCACAATAACCATTTTTCTCTTTTAAAGTTTATATTTTTATCAGCGTTTCCGAAGCTATTTTGGTGGTCGAGGTAAAATCAAAACTACTTATAGCACCAGAAACGTCGCAGACCGCAAAAAAACTATTTAAATTTAAGTTAGATTCCAAAACCCACACTTGTGTTTATTTTCTTGGTCAGTGCAACATCATAAAGTCAACTATTGAACCGTAAATAAATTAGAACTGAAAGAAATTTAATCGGTCATATCTGACTCTTTTGGACCGCAGTAACTTTTCGGTCGTACATAAGTTACCTATATATTTTTTTATTGGGACGAAACTATCATTATCACTATGGCACTTGAAACATCTTAGAGAGAAAGTAAATTAAAAAACCCGAAAGTAGACGTTTTTTATCGAAGTTGGTTTTTGTTGGTATATTATATTTTCTTTACCGTGATACAAACTCGACTACGGCATTTGCAATTCTTTAGATAAAAAATTAATTTAAACAAACGGAAGTTGAAAGTTTTTTTGCCAAATTAGGTTTTTGGGATTTATATATGTTATTACATCATAAATCATTTCACTAAAAAAGCTATGGCCTTTGATTTTGAAAATTGCGTGTGAAACCGCGGGTAACTGCTAGTTCTATATAAATAAAGAATCAGCATAATTTGTTAATAAATGAGTTAATAAAAGAAATGCGGTGTCTAACATACTGTAAAATCATTATTATATATTATGTTGAAAACAGTTACTATGTTCAAAATAAAAACCAGACGCGTTTTTCTCTTTATAAAAACATTAGGAAGGTCTTTATAAAAAAAATAAAGCAATACAGGTACATACAAATACGGAATTGTGTCAATATCATAATTATGTATATATTTGATAAAATAAACATTAAATTTAAATCTAAACTATGTTAAATTTTCTTTTTGCTTTATTTATTTATTTAACCCGTACTTTGCCCTTGCTTTACTAGCTATTGATATAAATAAATAAACGTTTGATTTACAATAATTGCTATTGAGTTTATTTGTCACATACAGGGTTTCGTGGATTATACTGCCATGGGCACATAAAACAAATTATATATATTATACATAGGAAAAATTGTGGTACATGTTAAATTTGAATTTATACAAAAATAGGTTTAGATTTTGAAAAATTTGGAATAATAAATTGGGTAGATCTTACTTGAGTTCAAATCCAGTTTTACTTTGTATGTTCCACTGACACTTATTCATCTTCCAATCATCCTTGCCAGCTTAGTGTAGATTTAATATTGGTAGTAGTAACCTTTGCAGATCTGAGAGTTCTGGTTGTCATCCAATATTCAAGTGTTCATCATCTAGTAAATGTCTTTTCTGTTCTTGGATTCAAACATTGAGATTCACCAATTTAATACAAATAATAAAAGTATTACTGTATTCAATAACTCAAATACTAAGTGTTTATTAACTTTGATGAGAAATGCTTCTTCTCAGTCTCCTATTAAGCCATCATTCCTCTAAATAAAAATTCCATTATTGTAAAGTCACCAGCTTATCTAAATTCACTTTATAAACTCCAGGTGTTGTAAAATTACTTTGCATAACAATCTCCTTGATATAAAGATTTAATGTATTCTGTGGTATTTGGTCTAAAGAAATTATTATATTTTTTTTATCTGATGATTCAATTTTACAATAGTTTATGTATTTCTATCTTATATACAGGGTGATTCGGTTAGTGTTACCGGCACTTTCTGAGCTGATTGTACTATAAAAAATAAAGAAAAAAGTTCATATAAACATGGGTCCGGAAATGCTTCCTTACTGGGTTATGGCCAATTGAAGATTTCACCAAAAAATTGTGTGCAGGAGGTCAAATGATGATTTGCCGCGTGTTTATGAAGAGATATTTATAGGCGAATGCAACTTTTTCTAACGGATTTTTAGATGAGAAATTGAATAAAGTTCATCTCATAGCTGTATCTCATTTAGTTTTTTTTGTTATACTACAAAAAACAGAAATAAAATAATTTTGAAAACACTTTTTTAAGGTTTAACGGACAATTATTTTGTTAAATAGGCATTGAAGACCCACATTTTTACAAAAAAACTTGCAGAAAATTTAATTCTGAATAAAATTATGCGCCACACGGCTATTAACAGCGGATTCCTGTGTGTGTGTGTGTCTGTGTGTGTGTGTGTGTGTGTGTGTGTGTGTGTGTGTGTGTGTGTGTGTGTGTGTGTGTGTGTGTGTGTGTGCGCGCGCGCGTGCGTGTGTGTGTGTGTGTGTTTGTGTGTGTGTGTGTGTGTGTGTGTGTGTGTGTGTGTGTGTGTGTGTGTGTGTGTGTGTGTGTGTGTGTGTGTGTGTGTGGTGTGTGTGTGTGTGTGTGTGTGTGTGTGTGTGTGTGTGTGTGTGTGTGTGTGTGTGTGTGTGTGTGTGTGTGTGTGTGTGTGTGTGTGTGTGTGTGTGTGTGTGTGTGTGTGTGTGTGTGTGTGTGTGTGTGTGTGTGTGTGTGTGTGTAATTATGTGGTATAAACTCCTAAGTTATTTATTAATCTTTTATAAACAAACATAAAATAAAATATATAACTATTAACTTATCAAAACAAAACTGTAACAATTATTATAATATTTTATTACAATAGGTGATAATTTGATTATATTTATGCAGTCAAAAGTAAAGTAAATAGGTGTTTTAAACTCCTTTTAGTACAGTTTAAAAAATAATAACAGTAGGCGGACGTAGTTTTATATAAAACATTACTAACCGATCTCCATAGTACACTGGCTGGATAAGCAGGATATGTACATCTGCCCCATGTAATATTACAAGGGCATAACGGATTGCTTAACCAATCAATAAGTAGAAACGAGATTTATCATCGTACACATAAATCTAAGAATCGTGATATTTCACTGATAAATACACCCAAATTTGTCCACTCCACTGATTAATTTCGTCACTTTTTGACATCATAAGATCATGCGGGAGTGATGGATGTACAGTGATATTTATCCATCAGTATACAGCTGATTGATATATCGCGATTCGTATAAATTTAACCAATTAGAAGACACGAGAACTGACGTTGTGACATATTGGTTTAAGACTCGGTTTTGTTTTACTGATAGACTTAAAAAAATTGTCTTCTTTACTGACTTATTTCGTCAGTCATTAACACATAAGGACCGTCAACTAGTAGCTGTCCTGCTGTCTCCTGATTCGCGTAAATTTGGCGGCCATTTTTATTGTTAGTATTAATATCTTCAGCCAGCTGTACTTGAGGCTCCTGCTGCGGTAAATTTGTTGGTCTGCAATATATAATCATACTATGCACATGTTTAATTTAATGTAATTACAGTAATAAATTTGATATTAAGAACTAATAATGTAATTATTAATTTAAATGGCGGATCAAAACGTCTGAAACAGTACATAAATTGCTTTTTGTCTTGAAATTGTTTAGTAACCTAAAAGTATTTCTTCTATATATATATATGTATATAACCTATATAAATTTAAAAAAAATGTTTAGGTTTTTTTACAATTACTATTATAATGTAACAGTTATTGTAGTAATTTCTCCCTTAGAGACTTGAAACAGTGCACTAGTTCCTTTTGGTTCAAGGTAAAATTCTATCGATTTAACTCTTCCGGACCCATTAAAAAGCGCTAATTTCTCTATCTGATTGTATTTAAATGTTCAGTTAAAGTACAGAGTTGTATTTTAAAAACTAACGCTATTCATTATGAAAAAATAAGGTAATGCAAAAAAAAAAGTATTTTGTTGATTGTAAACCAAAATTTCAAGTTCAATGGATATTTTAAAGCTGTTGGAGCATCAATTCATATTTGTTTTATTGAATATGTGTATTTTAACATTTCTTTTCTTTAGTAATATTATTTCTCCTCCAATAAACTGTAAAAAATAAAATTTATTAAAATCGCTATTGTTAGAGATAATGTAGGCCTAGACCAGGTGGAGAAGGCAAATCGGTCTCTTCATCACTGGATGTTAAATCGTCATCAGGTATATCACTAACGTCATTAATTTGTAATCCACTTGTGCTTGCAGCCATCAGAAAAATAAATAGTACTAAACGAATAATTCACCCATTGTTTCAACACTGTAGCCTAGCAACTCAAACTAAAGTTATAAAAGTCCACATGAAATGAGGCCTATAACAGCTGATTACATTATTTAATCGCACTTATCCTCATGTTTTTTAATTTTTTTTATTTCTTTTATCTCTTTTAAGCCTCAGCTTCTGCTATGTAGGCTGCATGTTCACTGGTTTATTATTATTTTTTCAAAGTACACTGTTTCGTGTCTATACATGATTGGCCCTCCCCGGGATTTGAACCCGTGATCTCTCAGTTAGAGAGCCGAGACTATAACCATTAGTCTACGGAGGAGGCTCATGTTTTAAATAGATTAAAAAGTAAAACAGACTTGCATTACGACGAAAACAGGAATAAAAGTAAAAAGAACTCGATTCACAGTGACTCGACAAGTTTGTTTACGTCGGCAGACAATGCACTCAGCTGGAAGTTTTGTGGCTCGTCAACAAACCAATAAAATGTACTGCGAAAAACGGCTGCAATATTGTTTCAAATAGTTCAAACTATTTCCGTGAGGTAGCAGCACAATACAGAGCCAGTAGAACCCGCCGAACTAATCTCATACTTCAGAAAATGTGACGCCAGCCGTGCAGTGACCGTGTTTCGTCGTGAAGGGAGGATCGAAATGCATTGATTTTATGTGTATCCATAATTACAACGAGAAAGTCGGAAAATAAACAAATTTTCAAGTAAACTGAGTACAAATATGTGACATTGAATCATGTGACATAATAGTACAGTTGGAGGAATTTAGCTGTGCTCGTAAGGCCCAGATATCACCCTCTCAACAAATAAACGCTATCTGTGTGGCGGGTTGCGTTTACGTTCTAGCCGCTGAGATGAAGGCGCAACAATCTCTTTTACGACTTTAAACTCACGATTTTGATTTGCAAATAAAATTGACAAATACTTTATTTTAAAAACACGTTAAACAACACTAAAACAACTGAAAAACAAGGATAAGTCCTATTATTCCTATTATTTGGTTTTCTCTTATTATTTAATTCCACCACAATCAGCACATTTAGAAACCAGACTGATTTTTGCAAGTGTGATGAGTTATTTGGGCCAATATGATTCCTGAAAGGAGGGTTTTACCCATGAGTCACAGGAAATGTTTTCGGGACGCAGCGCATAATGCTACCCCGCCACCCCTACCGCGAATCACCACACACTCAAGGTCACGCGCACAGCTAAAGTCCTCGAACGCGTGTGATAAAGATATTTTGTTGGATTGGTTGGTAGAGGTTCGTTAAGTGTTTTCGAGTCTTTCTTCTCTATAGTTTAGGTTCATTTACTTACAATAAAATGTTGATTTAATCATTGTAAATCCAAACATTCTAACGTTGAATTATTAATTTTTCGAGCACCTCCCCACCAGTTGGCTTCCCATTTACAACTTCCACCAAATTGTACCTTTCTCTCATCAGGAGTAGGGCCTATCTATATATATAAAAATCTTGAGTCACGATGTATGTTGCCAATAAACTCCAAAACGACTGAACCAATTTCAATCAAATTTCACATGTATCCGTAATTTAGTCTAACTTAGAAGATAGGATAGTTATTATCTGAATTATTCGCTTATGTCGTGAATATAAACGAATAAAATGAAGAAAAGTTTTCAAAGCGCCTGCACATTATAACCTGCAATTACGAGATAGATACGTATATTAAACAGTGAAACACTATTTGAAGGCGCTAAGTTATGATGTATAATTGTCTAAACTAAATTTTTGGTTGAACTTAAAGGTTGAGTGGTAGACCACTTTGTAATAAAATACATTATGCATGTACAATACATTTTTGACATATTTTCTTGATCGTGACATCAAGGTAAAATCTACATCGGGGTTGGAAAATATAATTTACTTCAACCAGAAATGCTCATACGCGGGCAAAACTTACGAAAAGCGTACGAAGCCGCGGGAAACAGCTAGTATATTTATATATTAGTATATATTCAATACTGTTGTATTGAAAGTATTAGTGGATATTGCCCCTCAGAAATGCGTTACTTTTCCCTTCCCGAACACATCGTATTAGAAGCTGTAAAATAAGTAATATTTAAATAAGGAAATTAGTAATTAATGTAAAATCTGTATTTATAAATGGATGTGCATTATTTTGACAAAACCTTACTTTGCCGTCAATAATTGAGACGCCAGTATTATTAAGAAAGTTCAAATGTTTTAGACGAATGTTAATGTTTTTAAAATTCCTTGGTGACAATTGTTTGTCAATGGAAGCTCTTGAATGCGGTAAAATATTCTAGAAATCAAATTTACACTTTTAGTTATCATTCATTCGTTCCAGTTTTCTGTTTCCTCGCATTGAAAACCTGTCTTTGTAGGACTTTAATACTCGTTCCATTTTAAAATACGAACTGCAAATCAGATATTATTTAAAAGGCCACGATATTTCTTTACTTATAGTTTTTGTAAACATTTGATTAAAATATGCTATACAATAAATGAAATGGGTTATTGCATAACTCCCGATATACTGTATCAGAAGTTCACCGCCAAAGAGTTGAAGTGAAAATAATTAACTATTAGTACAATAATTGATTTAAGTTCGCAGGATGATTGTGGACGCTGTGGAAGCTCATATTTTTTTAGACATGTTTTAAGGAAGCTATACTTTGAAATTTATTTGGTTTTAAACCTTTAAATTGTAAATTAATTGTTGTATACATTTTAGATTTCTTTTTTTTTCTCGCTGACCTCGCGACTTGTAAAAGAGGTCAGTGTATTTTTACTGTCATTGTTAAGTTAATTCAATTTTGTAAGTTTATAGGAAATACAATCATTTATTCATTTTTAAGTTCATTATTTTATTTTTATAGGTAGATCAGCTATAAAACACGTTTTTATAAACACCTAATTATGAATGTGTTTTTGGTTGAAACAAAACCGGAGAAGTGCAACAGTAACAGCGAGTAAAATTTAATCACTTTTACGAAATAAAATATTTTTAAATACAAAAATCAATAAACAAAGGTTTTTGTACTTTTCTTGTTACTTATTGTTTTACTACCACCGCTATCGGTATTCATTATTTACACACGTCACTAATAAACGACTTACGTTAGCAACGAAAGCGTTGGGAACTATTTTGACTACTTCAAAAATTACCCCTTCAAAGAAATGACCGGTAGGCGTTCATAGGCATTTACTCTCTGTCTCTCTCGCTAGAATCGCGGGAAGTTTGAAAGTGCAGTGTCTGTACTATATTTGTCCACCCCTACGGGTGGCAGATAGACCACAATTCCGAAAAGTTACCAAGCACAAGTCTTGTGTTTTACTGTATGTCAGATTTTACAGCTAAAACATCAAAACAAGTAAAAAGAAAACTGATATGTAACATATAGTTCGATTACCAGTATACTTTTAGTTTAACGCAAGTTAAAATATACCTTGAATGTTTGTATCAATGGGGGGGGGGGGGGGCTATAACCCACAAACCACCATATGGATACCCCTATGCAACCATTAGAATATTACTACTCAGAAATAGTTTGTACCCAAAAGTGACTTTTTTAGCATAAAAATTGACGGGGATATATTATTCACGTTGGAACCGAGTCTCTCATGTGCAAAGTCTAGATTTTATTACTTTGCGATAATAGTCCAAAGGCCACTCCGTCCATGGCTACTACTTGTTATTATGCGATATAAGTGGGCTTAGATTAGGTTATTATAAAAATGTTATTAGTAGTATCAAAGATCACGGTGGACGATCTAGCACGTGATCTGACGTCGGAAAAGTACTGATCGGAAATGCCCCAGGCCATGAGTGTGGGCTTCGGCGCGCCTTCCCTCACTTCTGGCGAAAAAAGAAAAATATCCCTCGAGATACGAGAATTCAAGCTTAGATCACGTGAGTGTTTGTAAAGTTGAACCTTTTTTACCTACTTATATCGCGTAATAATAGATAGTAGATAGGGACAGAGTTTCCTCCGTATGATACAAAAGTACCGTATTATCTATTAATTATTCGAATAAAGGGGTTGTAACTGATATATTAGTAGGATGATCCGTATATGATAAACCTTTAATGTTCAATTTCATTAAGCGGCCATTGTTACCTAGCAGGTATCTCTTCTAGCTGGTTTATGCCTTCCAGTTGAACCTACCACTTCAACAGTGGGCATAGCAAAAACCGATTTGCCACTTATATCTTCGCAACCCTATGGATATCCAGGAGCGCCACATCACTAACCGCAAATGTAGAGAATCTGGGGTGCAAGGGCAATTCGATAGGTCTAGTCTACTGCGGGAGATGACTGTTGGAGTTTGGTGGGGTTCGTTCTCCAACTATAAAGGTTCTTGCTAGCCTCAACAAGGGTGTGCCACCCCCTGCCTGCTTTGACTGAAGAGACTGGTTCAGAGCTGGCCTCCCCTTCTTCCAGGGAGACATGACTTTGAGATTAGTGCCGTAATTATTCCTCATGGATCTCGATAGGAGGTGGCCCCTACCCCCTACCCCCTAACCTTCCCCATCCTGAATATCCTGTCACTCCCGAATCAGCGGGAAAAAGCGGTATCACAAAATTTAACAATCTTCTTGAAATATAAATTATTCTTCATATTCTGCTTAAACCCATTCAATTAGTGGTTTTAAAATGTTATATTCTCTTCTTCAATCTGAATTACTAATTTTAGTCTCCTGTTCAACTTTGTTTTCATTGGTAAAATTTCGTACGTCGGTAGCCTATTCTTGTTCTTTGATGTTTTTTTTTTTAACTAGCACTACATATTACACTGCTAATGAAACTTAACCCCTGATAATACATTTCCAGTACCTAGAAGTTGTTAAGGGCAGTCACGTGATCACCTTAAGGGGATATTTTTTTAGCCAATCCGTCGATCCAACCCACGTGTAGGGGGCGAATAAATGAAATCGCCATTTCTTTATATCACTCTTTTCTCTTTTAGGAATATTACCTTTTTGTGTACATTGTTGGTGATGGAAATTCTTCAACCAGCATAATATTATGTTTTTCTGTTATATTCTATATATATATATATATATATATATATATATATATATTGTATATATATATATATATATATAAATGAATGTTTGTATGTATGTCCTTTATAGAATCAGAAACTATTAGACCAACCATTATGAAAATTTGTATGTATACGTTTTTTTCCACGGAGAAGGTTTATATGCTATGCCCACTGATGTAACTCGCTACCAGGTGGCGCTGCAAAAGATAAAAGTTTTCAAAGCGCCTGCATACTATAAACTGTAGTTACGAGACAGTTACGTATATTAAATAGCCAAACACTATTGAAGGCGCTAAGTTATGATGTACATTTGTCTTTAAGATACATTTCTGGTTGAACTTAAAGTTTAAGTGTTAGACCACTTTATAATAAAGTACATGTACGTGCACAATGGTTTTAAACATACAGAGATTTTCTCGATCGTGCACTGGCAAAGCTTACGAAAAACGTGTAAAGCCGCGGGAAACAAATAGTTAATAATAAATTAGATTGAAAGGCAGAAGCCCCTTACTCTAAAATTATTTTCATTAACAGTTCATTTTAAGAACTAATACTGAAAATTGGTGTTATAAAACTACAACATAGTATCATTGAAACAGGAAAATGAAAGAAAAAAGTTACAGAGTACTACGTATTGTTTATTACGGAAGTTTTCCTAGACATATAAATCACCTCCGTAAGAGTTCCGGTGTTGTTTAGACTTTAAAATAAATACAACTTGGAAACAAAGTTGAAAACAATGTTTCAAATTAGTAAAGTTTCTAAGGTCAAGAGCAAAACATGGAACGGACATTTCGTGTTCTAAGTTATTGTTCTTTTGAGACAAATATTTCTTTGAGATAATAGTTTAAATTAATTTGTTTCTTTTTTAATTTGAACAATGCAATGCAGTCTAAATTATAGCGTAATAGTTTTCTATTGCTAGTATTTTTATTTATTACTAGCTGTTTCTCGCGGCTTCCCACGCTTTACGTAAGCCTTGGCCATGTATTTGCACTTCTGGTTCAAGTGCATTATATTTCTAACACCAATGTAGAGTTTGCCTTGTTGTCACGATCAAGAAAATCTGTGTATGCTTATTATATAGCCATTATACACGTACATGTATTTTATTATAAAGCGGTCTAACAGTCAAGCTTTAAGTTCAACCATATATTTATCATAAAGACAAACATATATTCTAACTTAGTGCCTTCAAATAGTCTTTGGGAAATTAATATACGTAACTGTCTCGTAATTGCAGTTTATAATGTGCAGGCGCTTTGAAAACTTTTATATTTTGCAGCGCCATCTCGTGGTGAGTTTTATAAATGAGTATAGCATATAAACCTTCTCCGTCGAAAAGTACATATACCTTCAAATTTTCATAATGGTCTAATAATTTATAAAATGGTTGGTCTAATAGTGTACTATTCCATAAAGGACAAACACACAAACATTCATTTATATATATATATATATATATATATATATATATATATATATATATATATATATATATATATATATGTACTTTTTGCGATTCAATGTTTATTGAAATTATATATATATATATATATATATATATATATATATATATATATATATATATATATATATATATATATATATCACCTCCGTAAGAGTTCCGGTGACAGAAAAAACATATATATAGATTTTGCGTAACTAAAACAACAGGAAAATAATAAATACATCTAATTTATATAAGTTGTGTCACAATGTTTTTGAATAAATTTTAGGGAATACGATGCTCAAACAAATTTAAAAATCACACTACCGGTACTGAAGAAAAATCATGATTCAAAATAAAAAAAATATTGAGTTCTAAAAAATGAACTCGATTTACTGCGGTTGTTTCTGATATATATATATATATTAATACTAGAAATGTCCATATATTCTACAAGATAATTATTCTAATGCTTTCATAAACACTTTTGTGTATCATAATTCAATTAAGATACAATAAAAAGTAATTTTGAGAAGGTCAAAATATATATCCGTGCCTTTAACCAAAACTTTGGTCTTCTTGAAATTAATTAGTTTCATAGGAAGCAGCCACCCCAAAAAACAGGGCATACCTAGTAGGTCCACTAGGAGATACATGATTGTATAATTGAATAAATTACATAATGTTTTATCATTTGTAAGATGAAGTTTGTTTTTGATGATGGAGCGACTGCGAAGGAAACATGGGGTTTCTGGAATTTGCTGTTTATCAATGCAAGAAATCGTAACATTGCGTTTCGAGATGTGAAATCTCATATCTTTCTCAGGTGGATAATTAACTTAGTGCATCTAGATCAAAATAAACAATTAATACAAGATTAATGTGACACGCTTGTCAGTAATCACACCAACCATGTTCTGCGTCAAAATTACTTATGCGTGTCAGAGCGCTATGGTATGATTTGTTCATTTTAACCTAGATTGTAGGTTAGTGTTAGGTTAATTACCACCTGAGGAAGAGATCAGATTACAAATTTCGAAACGTAATTTTATTACTTGTATCGCGAACAATGGCAAATGTTTGCAAAAGACACTGTTTCTTAACATTCCGAAAAACGGGGTAGTGGTAAATAAAGACAGGATAGAGCTACATGCTGGGATTATATATGAAAGATATTTACACCTACTTGTTATAGTTCAATACAGTATTAAGATTACCGTATTTAAAAAACATTTCAAATAATTTAATTTTTTATAATTTTTGGAAATGTTTAACTTTTTGTGATTAGATTGCAAATATTTTTGTAGTTTATCATACATTAGTAAAACATTTATTTTAATTGAATTTGGTATTAAATATTGAAAACTAACGATGGAATTATACAGTATGTTACTAATAATTACAGACATATAAGGATGATCTCAGTACTGTAAAACATTTTTATGCTGTAACTTAACCGTTTTAGATTTAAAATAATTTGAAATGGAAATTGATAATAGGTATTTAATTTTTCTTTTAATTATCGTAACATAACTGCCAAGTTACGTGTCATTGGCTCCAACGGGTTCTGATATACGATTTGTAAATCGAAAACGCACTGTCCTTCTCTTCCAATCTCATAGACGGAGACAGCCACAGTCGCGTCTGGCTGGTCTGGTTGCGGCGGATGGAGGCCAAACAAGGGACTGCGTGCAAGGAGTTTTTGCAAGCCGGGAGCTACAAACTCCAAGAAGTGGCGTCCGTCACCCCACCTCCAGCGGATAGTTGTTGCGCCATCATTGGCCGGCACTAACGATGTTGCCGCCGGTCAGCAGTTCGGTGAACATCTACCAAAACACCTGGAGCGGCGCATCACCAGCAAGCTGAGGACTTGCCGGCGGGGGTTGTCGTTCGCTACTCTGCCCATCAGACACGACCTGCCTGCGAGCCATCCTGTCAACCTGGAGCCGCGCGCGCGAAGTAAAACTGTACATCGAGGAGCTGTGCGTGAGGCATCGTGGGACAGAATGTCCTCGACTTCGGCCTCTCATCGGCAGAAGAGGCCTTCCACACCGACAACGGGATGCACCTAGCCCACACACAAAACACCTGCTGGCCGAGCTGCTGCTGGAGTGTGTGCAAAGGTTGGACCACGCAGTCCATACCGGTCCTGGCATCGCCCGCTGGGCCCACCTGCGGGCCGTCCGCCGCCGGCCCAGCGGAATCGCCCCGCCGCCGCATGTCAAAATCAAATCAAATCAGTTTCTTTATTGCTTTTTAGACAAATATTATAACATTGTATTGCAGTTTCGTCATATATTCAATCAACAGCAAATTATACTACACACTCAAACACAATCAGACTTTTACATTTCAATCATTCAAACTAATTCACACTATCTTTGGGATCCAGATTTTAAAAATTTTGGTAATTTATAGATATTTTTAGATATCCCAGCGACTCATCATAAACTCCTCTAGCGAATAAAATGCTTTTCGACACCAATCAGGCGTTTGAGACGAGTTCTTGAATTGGTTTGATTAGTTGCATTTCTTTACACTTTCAGGGAGCTTGTTGATTAAGCCGACCGCCAACCTGATGCGGTAAAATGCTGAGATACGCCAGTCTATGGATACTATTGGACTCTAAAGTTGTCCCTGAGCTCTAGTCCTCATACTGTGAAAGTCCCTGAGCCCGGACTAAAGTGCACTTCGATTGACAGTACAGGAGATCACATGAAAACATGTAGAGACAGGGCAAAATAGTCAGCAAACCTAGCTCCCTAAAAAGAGTACCCTACAACGACTCTCTGTAATTCAACTTGCAATAATTCTAATTGCCTTTTTTTGAAGCCTGAAAACGCGTTCCATCTTGTGTTTGGCACAGCCACCCCCACAGTCTCAAGCCATACGCAAAGTGCGGATATATGAGGACCGAAATATGCCGTCATTAAGACTTCAGGGGAACAGTATTTTAGCTAGGCTTCGCAAGGCAAATATGCCTAAGTAATTTATAAGCACAGATATTGTTAACGTGGTCGTCCCAGGTCAGACCTTGATCAATGTACACTTCCCCAGGAATTTTGTGGATCCAGTTTCCTCTAAAAGGACATCGTTCCACAAATACAGGCGAAGGTTGCCTTGCAAAATTCCCTTGGTCCTTAGGCAGAAATTGATGACATTTTGATTGTGATTGGTTTCGTTTTCAAATTCCTGTCAGTAAAATACTGAATGCATGAAGTCAGTTTCCACAAATGATGTGATTTCCAAATTTGGTGTAGTTTTTCTTTTGAAGCAAAGAGTCGTGTTCGTCGGCATACTGAATCAGATCACCATGCTGGAATCACTGAGTTAAAGTCTACAGACGTAAACTAAAAAAAGATAGGCCAAGAATAGAACCCTGGAGGGACACCGTGGGCTATTTTAATTTTGCTAGAGATGACATTCGGAAATCTTGCACGCATGATCTCGATTCTTAAGATGATTAGAAGCAAGCCACGCGTTTGGCAGACCCCCGAACGCCGCCACATTTTTGTAAAACTGGTGCACAGTGTTTCATGATGCACACAGTCAAATGCTATTGGATTAGGTCAAGAAAATATGCTGAGCCACTTGTTCTCGCCTTTCCAAGCCATCAAACAACATTGATTCAAAAGACTGTTTACAGCGTCAATTGTTGATATCTTTTTTTCCTGAAGCCAAAATTGTTCAGGATATTAGAATTTCATTGCTTTCTAGAAAGCTTTCATGTCTTTCACAGAAACCTTTTCAAAAAATTTTGCTAAAAACTGGAAGAATTGAATTGGAACGATAATTGCTGGTTTTGCAAGGATCGTCTCTTTTTTAAAAATCGGTTATAACTTTAGCTGTTTTCAGTAGACATGGGGAAAAGTTGCCAGATTCAAATGAAAAATTTATCAAGCATGTGTCGCGTTCTCCTGAACCCACCGGTCGGACCAAGGCCTACGACACCTTCGCCGAGGCGGTGAAGTAGCCAACGCCCAGCCAACCTCCAGTGCGGTGATGATTCTGGACAAAAAAAACTGTCGGTTTTTAACCAATGTAAAACGAAGGATAGGACACATCAGAGCCAGAGCGTTCAAAATTTGCGTCAAAAAATTCCACAGAAAACATTCAAACCAACAAAATTCAAAATTCAACCAACATTTTTCTCGGTTGTGCCATCAAAATGCACAGACTGCCACCAAACAAAAGCAGACGAGCTGTCGCCTCATGGCACGACGAACTGCATCCTGACGTTTTTGTTATTTCTGAACATGGTTTCAAACCTCGAACACAGTTCAGACTGATCAGGATTGACAAACTATAAATTGGCAACATCTTACAAATCGAACTCATTTTAAAGGGGGAGGGTGTGGCAATTTTCGTAAAATCTGATATTGAATTCCTTTCACACACAAGTTGGACTCACACAGTTGTGATTTAGATTTTGAAGGTGGATGGAATAAAAAATGCGGCCTGAATTCTGATGATAAAAATTACAATTCTTGGTTTATATCGTTCTTCCAAACGGATATGCAGCAATATTTTTTTTTGAAAAATTTTGAAAATCTTCTAAATTTCTATCTGTTTGAAGTCGGTCCAAGTTTATCATACCTGGCGACTTTAACTATTGATGTTTTAGACCACACCCAATCCCCCTGACCCAGCGGATACGCGACATTCCTAAATTCTTTTCGGATTGATCTGGTCAGTAAACACGCCAACACGACGTGACCGCCACATACGAGTAAAGCAATCGACTACAACGTCATCACAACATTCCAAACGCCTTCAGTCTATATCTGTTTTCAATGCGGCCATGTCTGACCACTTCGCTCAAGTAGACCACTATCAAGGGTAACTTTCAGCCAGAAAATTGAACACCCGTCATCCAAAAATCAAAAGAGGACACTTAGCTCGAGAAAACATACGTTGCCCTTTTGAATTACGTTTTTATAAAATGAGTCCCTGGTACGTTTTTTAGACAATCTTGAAAGCGTAGGATGAAGCTTACACCCGCCCCGTTTCATAAATATTTTTTTTGTTATCACTTAATGTAAACTTGTCCTTTCAAAAATTTTAAAAGAGCGCAAACAAGCAAAACAAAATTCTTGGGTGACGAAGGAAATTTTAGAATTACGTGAACGGCTCAAATTTTATCATTCGATTTACATTAGCACCGAAAAATGAGACAATTTAAAACTTTTTTTAGAAATTTCAAGAGCAATATATCCGGAAAACAATAAAATCTGCAAAAGCAACGTGAAATTGAAACAAAATTGAAAAAATTGCGAAAACTTTTCCAAAAAACATAAACTTTTTTTTTTTTTTTTTTGCTTGGGGCATTATTAAAAATGTAAACTACCACAGCAAAAATTGCCCAAAAAACTTCAAATTTCCAAAGCTCAAAATCCAGGACGAAAATTATTTTCAGATCCCTCTAAAGTGGCAAGTGAAAATTCAACTCATTTTTTTCAATCTGTTGGCATCACTTGAACCCATCATTCAAAGTCCTCAATTGCAGCGAAGTGTCATCGACTGGGACCGGTCTCATCATGGCAACTGTCTCCAGTGAGTGAGGAAGAGGTGGCCCGCGTGATACAGGGATTGAAACCAAAAAAATCATGTGACATCAACGGCATGTCTGTGTGTGGCTGACTCAAACGTTGGCTCTAAGCCTATTTTGGCTCCACTCACAATTTGATCAACTTGTCTTTCGCCCAAGGCATTTTCCCCTCCCTTTGAAAATATGCGAAAGTCACACCCATTTTCAAAAAAGACGATCCTTGCCTCCTTGCAAGCAACTTATCGTCAATTTCAATCCTCCATGTTATGAGCAAAAGTTTTGAAAAGATTTTTCTTGTCAGATTTGAAAATTTTCTTGATCGTTTTGAAATCCTCTGTTCCGAACAATTTGGTTTCAGAAAAAAAAAACAATCAACAATCGATGCGGTTCACAGACCCTAATCGATAACAGTTGTCGAATGGCCTGGAGAGAAGAGAACATGTGTTAAGCATATTTCTAGACCTCTCTAAAGCATTCGACTGTTGTACTCACGAAACACTGTTGAACCAGTTGACGACATGTGGTGTTCGAGGTCTGCCGCACAAATGGATCTCGTTCTTACCTCAGGGATAGAAGCTCAGTTGTGTGCAGATTGCGAATACCCTGTCAGGAAAGGTTTAAAATGACTTATGGTCTGTCCCACAGGGATCTAATCCTTGGACCTGTCCTTTTCCTTGTGTACGGTCAACAGATTGAACTCAATCGATCCTAACGGGGAGGATGGTTCTGTATGCTGACGATACAAACTCTCTGCCACAGAGCAAAAACACCAAATGATGAGATTAGAAAGTCAACTCATTTTTAGAACTGAATTCATGTATTCAGTATTTTTTCAAACACTAAATCTGAGGGCAATACAGTTCCGAAATCAAGCGTCTCTTCGTCTATTTTTTTCTCCGGCAGCAAGAACCTGACAACTTCGCTGCCGTGATGGCGGATGATGTTTCTAATAGAAGAAACTGATTCCACCAAGTTCCTCGGATAATGCACCTAGATCGAGGGCTGACTTGGGACGATCACATTGACGGCATGTATTTTGGTTCAAAAGGGTTTCCTCCCTCAGGCATTTATGCCATTACGGAACCTTGCAAAATTCTGCCTCTTTGGAATATTACTAAGAACGGCTACTTTGGCTTGGTATATTCCACATCTGAACATTTACGGTTTGAGACTGTGGGGGCAGCTGTTCTAAATTACAAATTCGAACGTGTATTTAGAAGTCAATATGAAGAAAGCTGTCCCGAATCATTTCAAAATTGAACTTCAGTGATTCATGCAAAAACACACCTTCAGGGGAGCTTGGATTGCTGACTTTGCCCTGTCTCTATATCCTGTGGGTTGTCTACCTGTACTGCCGTTCTAAGTTGTAACTTGGTTCAAGGCAGGGACGTTCACCAGTACGGGACTAGAGGCAGGGACAACTTCGTCCGCGTTCAACAACACAGAACTAGCAGCATTCGAACGTTTGCTCGTCTGAGGTTGGTGTCAAGCTAATCAATAAGCTCTCCTGAAGAGATCACAACAATTGAATGACCAAAAAAAAAAAATTTAAAACTCGACTAAGACATCTTTTGCTTGTCGGGGGTGGTTTTTACTCGGTTGACGAGTTTATGGAGAGCCGCTGGGACGAAATTCAAAACTAACACCATCAATCCTTGGTTCTGGTGTGGCTAGAGTCGTGGCAGGATTGTCTAGTGAGAATGAAGATGAGAGTGAATGAGAGAACCATGTGAATGTGTGCGTGAGTGACTGAAGTTTAGGCCTACCTTTTTACTATTTAAATATTTATTTATGACGTTTGTATGCAATTTTATAATTGTGTAACCGCAATAAAAAAATATTATTATTATTATTATTATTAATATGGGCAGACAACCACTAAACGGAGCGAGATAGGACACAAGTTTCATATGAACTGTTTTGCTTGTTTAAGTGTCAACTGTCATATCCTGTAGTTGTGCCAACCTGACGCGAAATAAATACCCTGTATTATATAGACAGACGAAAAAGGCATTTTCGAATATATTTTTATTTCATACAAATTTTAGATTGAGTTGTGACAGTAGCTGAAGAACATTTATTTTATATCTTATGTATAATATATATTGTATTATGAGCGGTTATAAATTTCTACTTTACATAATATATCCTAACTAATATTATAAATGTGAAAGTGACTTTGTTTGTTATGCTTTCACATGTATTCAAACGCCAGTACTGAAAGTTTACATGGACATTCTTGGGGTCCCTGGTTAACATAGAGCCCTATTCTTAATTCGAAAATTCTTCCGGACTACGCCCCACTGGTCTCTAAAGTTGCGTTGCAGTAAATCAATATTATTAATTGAAAGAGCCTGTTAAATGTAATAAACTGTTCAGTGTAAACATTGTTTAATGACAGTATAATAATATGTTTCATTAATTTAACCAATATTTTCAATTTGTTTACAGTTGTAGAGTGACAGTTTGGAGTAAGCTTGATAGTAACAACACTTCTTATTAAAATTAAAAGTTATTGTAAATATATACTTTACATTTTAACAAAGATTAAGAATGCAGAACTTGGTCAGTACTGTAATGCAGATAGAAAAGACAAAGTTCTTTTACAATACATTTAAATACGTTATAAAACCTATTTAAGCTGTCGTTTGACAGAAATAGGCTTCTCAGACTTTGTATATTAGGACGTAGCCAGTGAGGGGTTCCAATTTGAGAGGACCCCCCTCCAAATTTTCAATTTTTTCAATGACTTTTTAGTAAACAATTATTATTTAAATAATTCAGTATTACTGACATATACTGCTGAAAGATCATTTTCAACAAAGAAACGGGTCAAGAACTTTTTAAGAAACAAAATGGGGGCGTACTCTATCTATTACAGAAATATATAAGTTATCTGGACCCCCTCCCATTTTTTCCCTGATACGTTCATATTTTTATATTGTCTAGTTCGGGAAACAGGGCAAAATCAATTATGTATCAAAAATACTAAGACCTGAACAAATTATAATGGCCGTAAATATACACTTTTGGATGTATTTTCTTGATCGTGGCAACAAGGCAAGCTCAACATTGGTGTTTGAAATATATTTCACTCGAACCAGAAATGCTCATACACGAGCAAAGCTTACGAAATTGCGTGCGAATTCGCGGGTAACTGCTAGTTATCTATAAGACATCTATAAATGAATAATCTGTAAAAGGATAATAGATAAGGATCTATAAAAGGACAATAAATAATAAAGAATTTATAAAAGGACACGTTGATCTTTAGTACGGAGTGCTTTATGTTAAAGTTAAGTTGGTAATACTGACCTTGCAGAAAGCGGGCTCTCTATTTGCCTCTTTATCGATTGCTGGCCTTGACAACATCGAGTATTGATTGCACGTTCGGGACTCTTTTGTTTTGAAAACAAATCTATATTTAAATTGACGTACGTATATAACGCTTCGAACCTATTTATACATCAACCGCAGTTGGACGTACGTTCCCATCAAAACTCAGTTATACACTTATTGGGTGTTATAATGTCTTTACAATATAAGTCTTAGATGATTGACTGGGTGGTTCTTTTTGTAATATGCTAGGGGTGTTAGATTTCATACCTATGAAAGGACAATTTAATTACACCTAATTGTAAATTCTACAAGTAGTCTCATATTTCTTTGCTTCTTCCTGTGTTTTATTATTGTTGTATATTACATTCTGTGATAATTGATTTGTTGTGCAAGACAAAACTATAATTTTAGTTTTAATTATTGTATGATTCTAAATATGATCGCATTTGTCAATGATGGAATACAGATCTTGCGGTAGATGCCTCAATTATTTCCTTAAAGATGTTCTTACATTGTACTGGTTATTTCAAACTTATCATTGTATTATTGCTCCCTTAGTATTGTGCGTATATAAAAAATTATATTGTACTTATCTAGTCACATTAAATTTTTAAGAAAATGAGAAGATTACTATTGTTATATACGTAACTTGAGACTAGGTATCAAAATCAAAATTTAAACATTTTTAGTTATATTTTATATTTTCAATTTTAAAGTTTGAATCTTACGGAATCGTATCAGTTTTAATAAACCTTTTCATCTTTTAATATGTTAACCAATTCAGTGCACCATTACATGTAGTACAATACGGGGTGGGCCATAAGTCAGTTGTCACTAGCAATCCTTAGACTTTGTTTTTCCTAGTGTAGTAGTTGTGAACTTGACTAAGTCAAACACAACTTTTCATGCGGCCGGTTAAGGAAAAGTTGATATGGCAACAAGATGGAGCACCCCCCATTATGGACTTATTGTGAGAGACTTTCTAAATAATAACTTTAATGAATGGATTGGCAGACGGGGTACTATTGAATGGCCTCCACGGTCCCCAGATATAACACCGATGGATTTTTCAGTCTGGGGTATACTAAAAAATGAGGTTTATTCAGTCAAGATTCGTAATGTTGAGCATTTGAAGGAACGAATCCAATCAGAATTTGAAAACTTACAGTCCAGGAACATTTGCGACAAAATTTGTAAATCTGTGTTAAAAAGATGCAATCTTTGCTTAGAACAGCATGGAGACCACTTTGAGCATCTTTTGTAGGTTCATTGAATACTACATGTTTTCCTGTATTAATAAATTGTATTTGTACTACATAGTAAAATAAATGTATTTGTATTTTCGCTTGTTTGGTATATTATTGCACCAAATGCATTTTTGACAACTGACTTATGGCCCACCCTGTATAACAGCGTTTTCGTAGGATCTTACAATGAAGCACCTTTTGTGTTGGTGTTACTGAACGTTTCCTTTTTCATATTTTTGCACTTTCACAAAGCCCATTAACCCAACATTGTACACTGATAACCCGTGCGGCTTGTCCTTGACGTCAATCAACATCAACCCTCCCTCACATTTGGCCCCAATCAACGACCCATCCCCATCAATAACGCGTTACGTCATGTCCATTGTCAAGCAGCAACTCGATGTTGGCCTATCTTCTGTTGCTCCATACTATCTATAGCAGGTTGACTGCCAGTCCATTTTTGGATGTCTTTGCCCTGAGGCCACAATTTGGGTACTAATGTAATTTGTATAAACTGGGTTTTTCATACATTATGAACTGCAAGACAGTAAATTTAGAACCATTTAAAAAAAATAACATTTTTTTAAGTGAGTACCATATTTGGTATTCATGGCCTGTGGCTGAACACGAGTACCAGAAACGGTACTCATGGCCTGCGGGTGAAGAAAATATTTTGTATCTCCTATGTTATATTAGAAGCAAAAATAACGAAAAAATGAGAATATCCAATAATTATTTACAATAAAAGTGTTGGGCTAAATAAATACGCACTCAAAATTTATTTAAGAAAATCTAATATCAACAATTTATTATAAAACGTTGAATTATACATCAATATAGGTGTAGATAAGTATACAAACTCATGAGACATAATGAATTATTACAATTGTCTGTTGTTAGCCTAGAAATTATCCATTTTTAAGTTGCACTAGTGCATTGTCAAGAAGTACACATAACCAATAAATCCCCTCAACTGAAAAATAAACAAAGCAAAGTGCTGGCAACTGTCACATAACTGAAACATAAAATTACTCGCTAAAATCATAAAAAGCTTAAACATGAGTTTTTTTAAGAAACACCATTCTAAAAAAAAAAAAAAAAAAAAAAAAAAAAAAAAAAAAAAAAAAAAAAAAAAAAAAAAAAAAAAAAAAAAAAAAACTTAATTTATTTATTGCTTAAAAAAACAAATAAATATAAGTCAAATTTTTCAGTGTGGTGAGTACCAAATATGGTACTCGTGGCAGTCAACCTGTTACAGATGGGAAATACCGTTATTTGTCAATAACCTATTACCAAAATAACGTTGTTACTTGGTATTACGTTCCAGTACCTATTACCGTGGTAACATGTTACCAGCTGATGCACGCTCAGTATAATTGGCATCATGCTGTTACTGAACGGACGTTATTAAATTGCAAGTAAACTGAGTCAGTCTAAATCTACATGTGTAGGGGGCTATTTAAACACAGTATACGAAAATTTAACTGTCGGTAACGATGTAATTTTAGACTGATATTCTACTGTGAAATACACTACATAATTATAAACTAGTTATTTAAAATTTTCACTGCACAATTCAATGCAGATTTTTGTATTATATTTTAGTATTCGAAAACTTAACTAACTCACCACAATGTTTACATTAGTAGGTTACTTTTAAATAGACATCGGATTTGTTTTAATGTTTCCAGAAACAAGTCTACCTTTATATTTTGATAAATGTAGCCTATTTAGTTTATTTATTATTATTTATTTAAATCTGATATTTTATTTCCTATCCCTCCAGCACCATCCAGCTGAATCCACCACGTTATTGGTATCTCAGTAACGTAATACCAGAAAAGCGTTACCAGAACTGGTCCGTTCCTACCCTCATTGCTTGCACGGTAATAGCCTCGGCTGTTACTCAGTAACAAGGTTACTAATATCAGAAAACGTTATGAGAACGCCTAATCATTCAGCACGCCTGTTACTGAAATAACAGGGTGTTATTGGTAACACGTTATCCTAGTAATAGTTTACCACTGAATAACGATGTTACCGACAGTAATACGTTATATATCGCTCAACTCTAGTGAATTATGTTGGCTCATCGATACATGACAGACAGCTTCCAATTATGCAGATGATACCTTTTCTTCAAGGCATCTTCACAGAGTGAACTAAAAAACGTGGTATTCACTGAGCGTAACTTTATAATCGAGCTCTTCAGCGAACTAAATCTCAAAACAAATAAAAAAATCAACTTTATTAAATTTTCTCAACGGACACTTATCTAGATATCAGCACAACAGTCTTAGATGACAAGGAGATTGAAGAAATCTACGCAACCGAATTCCTTGCTAAACACCTCGATAAAGCGTTGATACATCGAGACAGAATGTTTAAATCTAGCCTAGGGAACTTTTGTTTTCGGACAACTTTCCAGATAATGCCCAATTCAGATGCTGTTGACGACATATTATGGAATCATCTATTCACTTTGCCTATGGTGTTATATTGTAAGGTGATGTGTAAACACACACTTTTCCAAGGTGTTCGAACAATAAAAAAGCAGTCAGAATAGTGTCAAACTTATATGAAGTTTGCCCTTATCCTTTAAGCCAATATTCAAAAATCTTCAACTGATAAAAAACTCCCTGCATCTATATTTTGCAAAAATAGCTTTTTTAAGACAAAGTGCGATCACATGTGGGGTAGATATTTACAATCGCAAGGTCAGGGAGAACTACAAGACTGGGAGTAGGCATATATAGTTTGCCAGAAACAATCAAAAGACCTAAGTCTAAGACGTTTAAAGCTTGTTCTAAAGCTGTTTTGTTTAAGAAGCGTTTTATTGTATGCATGGTTTTAAGGCCCTTCAATGAATGGCTATCTGATCTCAAAGCTAGAGGTGAGAAATTAGGGAATGGATGAGAACCGGGTTAATAAAACATTTTGCATGTCGGAATGAGGTACTGGAAGGAATGGATGTCAAAAGTTTGTTGTTTTCAAATAAATTGACAATAGCGATACAGTGATTAAATTGTAATTGTTCCAACAAAGAGATTTATTATTAGCATTATTTTGTGTTGGTAGTACTGAGAATTGTTGTTCAGTCTTCGCATCTTCACAAAGTCCATAACCCAACATTGTACACTGACAATCCATGCGGGTCTGTCCTCGACGTCTAACAATCAACATCAACCCTCTCTCTCACTTGGCCCCAATCAACGACCCATCCCCATCAATAACGTGTT
This sequence comes from Homalodisca vitripennis, assembly GCF_021130785.1. Lineage (NCBI taxonomy): Eukaryota > Metazoa > Arthropoda > Insecta > Hemiptera > Cicadellidae > Homalodisca > Homalodisca vitripennis. The sequence continues at coordinate 129,816,063 of NC_060213.1, forward strand.
ACGTGTAGTCCATTGTCAATCAGCAACTCGATGTTGGCCTACCTTTTGTTTCCGATCTTTGGCTACTGTATATTTGTTTAAATACTGATAATCCATTTTTTATAAATGCATAATAAAAGTAATGTTATTGATTAAAGAATTGAAGATTTCACTTTTCATTGGAAGCCAAAATTGTTGCAGGCCGTGGAAGTGGAAAATTTTGAGCACAATATGCGTTCGGGATACATGCGTATGAAAGGTCAATTATGAACAAAACTGAACTATTCTTTAGTTTTATACACGATTTCTTGCATATTTCATTCGTTTTGGTTAGATTAGGTTATGTTAGAGTTGATGTTAGGTTACATTAGGCTAGGCTAAGTTAGGTTACGTTAGTTTAGGTTATGTTATGTTAGTTTAGGTTCGGTTAGGTTAGGTTTTGTTAGGTTACGTTAGTTGATGTTGGATTATGTTAGATTTGCTTAGGTTATGTTATGTTAGGTTAGGTTGGGTTAGGTTACGTTAGTTCAGTAATTACTATAAGTGTTCTGTAACTGTAATTTGTACTAAAATTTCATAACCTACTTATGAGTTTTTGGACAATTACTTTAACACACTTTTTTCTCATCATGAGATGAGGCTCTAAAAGGTGCCCGTTACGGTATTTTAACGTTATGCATTATTTGAAATTTCCTATTGCAAACTATGTAACCTCGTGTCATCGCACCGGAAGGGGCACCTTTCCAGAGGACTAGTTATTTACCGTGGATCCGCCACTAGATTTCCCTATCTAAGCCTTACCAGCTTTTATGAGGAAAAGATAAACTAATAATTTAAATATGGTTCCGAGAGTTCCCTAACTAGTCCTCTGCTATATTGGAGAATTCCAGATAGTAGGAGGCTCCCACTGTTAAAGCTATGACCTAAAGGTTTACCTACATGGCTATCGTGTTCGCGGCTACTGATAGATTACGCGCCAAATTCAAATCTATAGTGGCACTCGCCGCATCCTCCCCTCCTTTTCCTTCTCGAAGGATACTTGGTTAGCTATTACGAGTGGTAGAATGGGTATGAGGAAATAACTGGTGTGTGTGCTTCGCTATAGCTTTAGCCTAGTTGTTGACAAGAGATTACTTGGTTGATTAGTCAACTATAAGGAAAATGTTAAATAATGTCGATTCTTACATTTATCAATCTAGATCATTCTCTATTCCTAATTGCCTTACGTTATAACTTAACAAAAAAATTATTCAATAGGATAGAGATAGTTAAAGATGTGTCAATGGAGTGTGTTTGGGGTTGCGCATAGGAGGCAATGAGACTGTCGCTGCTCCCAATATTGATTACAGAAATAATATAAATAAATATTATCAATTCATGGAAGCTGTAAATTCTTCAAACAAAAAATCTAATAACCACCCATCCCGTGTAAGTGTATAGTAGACAGTTTGGACCAAACACCAGAATTTCCAAACCCAACACCAGGTAGCAAAAGGAGAGCACACGCGGTGAACTCCTTAGCCAAATCCACCCCAGTGTCAGGCACAGCCACCAATGCGGGGTCCCAATGAAGAGTAGAAGAAGAATATAATATGTTATTTTGTAAGGTGTTATAAGAAAGAAGAATGAAAATAAACCCAAATTAAACCTAATATCACAACGGCTTTTTCGGAATAGAGGAAATCTTTAGTGGCAGATCATGGTCGTGGAGTTTGGAGAATGCACTTTTTAATATGGAATGCATGTGCTGACCTCACAAGTTTCTTGGTTTTTGGGTTACGCAAGGCATCTGTTACAAGGGATGTAAAGGTCTCAATTTCCAAAGGTTTAGACCACATAGGCTGCAACTTGGCTGAGATGTGTTTGGGTGCATTACTCAGGTTAAATAGTCGATACATTACTTTTATCACCCACTCTAAAGGGAACTTATGGTCGACCTTTATTATACTGTTTGGATACTTTATCTTTAGCTCGGATCAGATTGTCTAGAGCTTTACTCCATCTCTGTTCCATGTTTCTTGGTTCAGAATTAGATTCTAGGAGTTGGTCAAGATTCCATTTATTTTCCAAAGGAGTGCGGATAGTGTATCCTAAAAGTATTTCAGAAGGTGATGTGCTAGTGTTTAGTTCTAGGGAGAGGACCAACGTTGTCAATCATGATCTTTTTTCAAAAGGTCTTCGCGCTAGATCTGATAATAGATAACCGTTTTTTTTGGAACAACAACACGTGATCTGCTCTGGGAAGGGGTTTTATAAATTGAGACATCAATTATTTCATAGTTTGGGGGGTGTTGTCCAGACTTAATTGACTAAAAAAGTTGATATTTTTTAATTGTGAGTCTTGGGCCTGATGTTCTCTTATTTCTTGGAAGGCTTCAGTCGAGGCTGCTGTAGTTTCTAGTTTGGATTCATTATTATTTTCGTCTGAGTCGATTTCACTTGGTTTATTTTTTTCTTTAACGTAAGCACGAAGCTGAACTCTCATTCCCTCAACTGTGTCTGCGGGTGAGATGCCCAATAGAGAGCACTGATCACGGGCCTGAGTTGCCTTTAACTCTTTAATCCATGCTACAGTTTTGAGTATATTGTCTCGTTTATGCATATTTGATAAGAGAAAATAGGCACACAATAAGCTAAACAAAAAATGGTACCATAAATATGTTTACTTATGTGATAAATAGACTGCGAGGAGTCTGTGAAGAACAAGAGTAATATGACAATTATTTATAAGATATATAAAACAAATTGAGCTGACCTAGCTTTGAGGAAAATATAGCAAACCAATACCTACTGGGAAGGAAACTTTCAAGTAGTTAAAACAAATACTTTATTATTTGATAAATTAGTTTTATATCGAAGTTAAAATTTAATTAGTTTTATTTCTATAATATTTACACTATAAACTAGCTTGTATATCTCTTGTGAGTAAATAAAATGTTATTATATTCAATTTGCATTGTTAGAATTATAATTATTGAAAACAAACTGTAAGTACCTGAAACAATTGTTCGTCTCCAAAATTATTCAATTGTAAATCATCAACCATTCCATTCCAATATGTTTAAGATCTTTTTAGCAGTAATATTTATTGCCACATATTTATAACTAATACTATGTTTATCAAGAAATGTCCCTAGTCTGACAGCACGGGATGAACCTCTTAAAAATAACAAGAAAATTTAGTTCTTACAAATTATAGACATAAAATTGTACCTCACAAAGAGTATTTAACATTAAGGCTCCTATTTGTGTTTATAAAGATTAATTAAAACATATTAAACACATTTACAAGTAAATAAGGTTCTATCGAAAGCAAAATATTGGCAATAACAAAATAATAACAGTGTCACCAATTATCTTACCTATATTCGTAACTCAATGTTAGTTACACATGATCGTCGCGAGCTGCAATTGACAACACAAAGAAGAGTCATTATTATGCATTTAACACAAATAATACAACCAATAGCTCTACACATATAAAAGGCTACGTTGTTACATTAATTTAAAGAAAACATTCCCATAACAAATTATTTAAGTGAAAACTAAAACAAGTAATTAACGTAGGACCAATTATAAAATTATAATAGGACCAATTATAAAATATTATAATTTAACTGTTGTAGTAAAATTTATATTAATTTGTTAGGGTATTTTTGGTTTAAGGGCCAGCACAAAAGACCCTAGCTTCCCTATTCAAAACTCAGTTCACGCGATGCTTGCCCGCCGCGCAGCGCTTTGCGCTGCTTGCTCTTTTAGAAAACAAATTAACTCGAGCTTGCAAAGTCCAAGCCCAGATCAACTCACCACGCTTTATTGAACAAGAAAAACTAAGTATAACTCACGCAGGTTTCATTACAGGCAAAGGATAAGCGGCGCGCGTTTATCACTGATAAGATAAGACGAGTTTATACTAGAAGTACTAGTACCTGGACTACTGCCCTACGAACTAATAACACCAAAAAAAACGATTAAATGCACTGTCAGTCAGGTATAGTATGTTTGTAAGGTGCTGGCCCTTAAACGAAAAAGACCTATTCGTTAAAATAAAACAACGTAAAGTAAGTAACGTATTTAGATTTCGCTATCTACGCAGTGATAAGAAAACCGGATCTGAGGAACTCTGCCTACACAATTACGTGCCTGCACGGCAATACGACATAACTTGTGACGAGAAATGTTTACTGTAATTCAATATAAAAGGAAAATCTAATTCGGATTATAATTGAAGTACTTTGTGATTGTAGTAATTAATTGTACCATAACAATTACGAGTATAACTACAAGAAAAATTTACAATTTAAATTTATAAAACTGTCTTAAAATGGAACGAGAAATTCTTGTTTAGAACAAGCAGACACACGGAAATTACCAACTCCGAGATACTAATTTTTAAATGACTTTATCCTTATGAAACATTGTAATTGTAGCTGTAATTATTAAATGGACAGTTATATCAGTTAACACGACAAACAATTATGCAATACACCTATAATTAATAAAATAAATACAGTGTTTTAGTCAATTGGAAAGCGTAATTCAGGCTACTAATAATTACCAAAGAAAATCATTTAATTTGGTTATATAATTTGAAACTTATATTTAAAATTGCTTGTACAAATTGTTTAAAAAGACTTTTACTGTTAATAGTTCAATTAATAAATTTTAATTTTAATTCAGACGTGTTTTATAAAAAAGGTACAAAATTTAAAATTATTATGGTTGAACTATTAATACCTATTGATGAATAATTAAAAATTGTCAACAATAAAATTATTGTTAAAAATTAACAATAATTTATTGTTTTTTAGCCGATAATTACAGTTAAAAACACTTTATAAGAATAGTCATGAAAAGAAAAAAAAACTTAATTATTATCACCCTTTGTTTTTCATTTTGAATATTCTTCCTTTAAGATATATGTTTGTTTTTAAAGTTCTAAAAATATTTTTCTTGAGAAGCAAGAACCATAAGTCAGCAAATAAATTTAAACTTAAATTAAGAAATGCAGAAGACTTATTGGTGCAAAGCCTTTAAATACTTTCTTCACAAAAACGTTTATTTTTTTAGCACAAAAACTTTTTAATCTGTTACCGCAGGATATAAAGAGTCAATGTTCAATTAAGATTTTTCTCATACAGCTTAAAAAGTGGCTATTATCTATGAAAGATACTTTTTAAAATTAACATGAAAAATTAACATTAAATGTAATCTGTTTCCAATAATTATAATAATGCATCATTTAAATAGTGCCTCTTATAAGAACATAATGTTCTCCATATTTATTTGTTTAATTTTTTACATGTAGGCTTAGCTGATTATTTTATATATAGTTAAGATTTTTGTATTAATTTAGTTTGCACGAACTTCTATCAGATTTAAAATAAATAAGTTTTGCTAAAAATATAACTGTATTGTTTGTAATGCTGGTAGTTTTTTTGTTAATTTGATGATATTTATCACTCTAAACAGGCTTTGTCTTTGGAGTTTTTTTTTTTTTATTTCTCATAGTGATGTATAGTGTAATAGTAATTGTATGTAGTTGTAATTGCATATGTATGTATTGTTTATGTGTAAGTACATGTAATGTGTTTTGGTAAGTCTGTGCAATATTATAAAAATTGTATCTGTCATTTTTATTTGTGAGAAATAAAGTATCTTTCTTTCTTTAAATTATTGTTAAAACTAATTCATGTAATAAAAGTGTATAATTCAATCTTATTTTAAATGACTAGAACTAAATTCCCTCGTGTCGTCGGTCGTTGCCCTGACCCCAGTTGACATTTACTCCATTGTTTGAATAATTACCACTGGTATGTTATTCGAAAACGGAAAAATTGGACGGGTATGCGTAAATATGAATTAAATGCTGGGAATCCGAGGCGGACGGCTCGCGCTACCAATATTTTCGGCGTCATGTCGTCGCGACCGGAAGAGGGCACCTTTCTAGAGGACTAACTATTTACCGTGAACCCGCCACTATATTTCCCCTATCCAAATCTAACCAGCATTGATGAGGAAAAGATAAACTAATAATTTAGATATGGTTCCGAAAGTTCCCTAACTATAACACTTACCGTAAGGCTAGACGATCTACGTACACTTCTACCCGGTCCACTCTACAAGATATCCGCACAACGACTCCGACACAACCTCCGCTCTCCGCTTGTTATCCTTGGCAGGAATAATCCTACCAGAACCTGTCCAGGAGAATTCCATCTGGTAGGAATACTATCTAGTAGGAAGCTCCCATTGTCAAAGCTATGACCTAAAGGTTGGTCCAGCTGGCGGCTATCGTGTTCACGGCTACTGATAAATTACGCGTCAAATTCAAATCTATATTGGCACTCGCCGCAACTATTAAGTAGTAATGTAAAAGTATGTTATTGTGGACTAGCAATTTGCATTTTTTGCCTGTCTGTTATCTATTTGCAGCTAGAAAATCTGGGATTAGTTGCTAATACTAATACCGTCGGTTTCTTCAGCCGAAATTCTGTATTTATTCGAGATATATATATATAGAACTCTTTATATACGTAACGGAAGAGTTCACATGAAGACGCAAACTCATTCATAGAAATCGTGTGTTTCACAATGACATACGGAAGTAAACGTACAAACCACTTGCTTTTGTTAAGTTTTACTTTATTTTATAGATGGACATTAAATTAAGGCTATTACTTTTTCACAATGCGGATTCCTAACCATGAAACCAGCCAGGGATCAGAGAATCCTATAGACCAACTGGTACAAAAAGAAGGCATCCAAAAAGTTCACGCTCTGAAAGATGAAGTCATACAAAGATAGTGGGTTTCAAGTTCCTTAGCGAATTCCAACAATACATAAACCGAATACACGGCAGCTCTCAATGTGGGCCATTTCTTATCACAGTAAATTTTGTTCTAAATCAGTTATTTATTATTCGATTTAAATGATTTTGATGTCATTAGAGTTTTGATAATATCCTCTAAAAACCATTATACTTGTTGTTGTTTTCTTGATAAAAACTTCTGGTTTTTAAGATATTCAAAGTGTAAAAGTTTTAATAGCCGCCATTTTGAAAATACTAAAGATAATTCCATAAGATTGTTTTCTGTAATTGGCCATATTATCATAAACATTTGAGCTAATTTTGGTATAATTGAATTTATTACTTTTTAAGTATTATTGTTTTTTTATAAAAGTCACATAAAGACAGACAGATGGGAAACTAAGCATCGGAGATCCGTGTTCTTATGGTGAAATACGTATAAACATATTCACCTGAGTGAAAAATGGTACTCCTTTGTCCAGAGAGTTACAGGACACCATGTACGTATAATCTTGTATAAAAGAAAAAATAATCTCTGCCTCTGAAAAAATATCCGGATCTAGTTCCTGAAGACCTGATCAAATAAATATAATTTAAAAAATCGTAGATAACTAAGCACGCAACAATGCATGTTAATTTAAGCCACCAACTTAATTTGTTACACTTGTTTTAAACCTAGTTTTCAGTAACACAATTTTGAGTTATACGGATTTATACGATTTAAATTATTAATACAATATATGCATAAATAAAAGAAGAGTGGGTTTTATGTAAATGTAAAGTATTAATGTACTATTACCCTCCGACCGTAACCACCACCCATCGGGTGTTCCTGTCCTGGTCCGTGGGTGGTTGTGGGGGGGGGGGGTAGTGGAGTTAGCAATGCAAATATCTCATTACTTAATCAGTATGTTTGTTCTTATTTAAATTTCTTAAACTGAAATGTGAAATACTCACGGACATATCCTCAGGTGGATACTAACTTAACATCTACTTTAAACTTACAACTTTAAACTTCTACATAGGTTACGGTAATAGTTGGTTTCATGTAGCCAGTAGTAACTAAGCGAACAGTAGCAAAAAGAGTATCCTTGCCAGATTTTATTATTATTCTCAGAAGGTTCACCTCTTTATTCACAGTCACATTTTGGAGAACAATATTCAAATTCGTAAATCTTTTTTTTTCATTTTCTGTTTATAATATTAAGCTATAAACATATGAAACGTCAATAATTATTGTGCTACACAACATCAATAGTAACAGGTCATATTTAAAAATTAAATACATTCTTATTAAAAATTCCTCAAGCATGTAGTAGGCTCGGTCTAAGAGATAGTGTGAAATATACAGCATGTGTGAATAGCGAGAATGAAGTACAGACAATAGACAATATTCTTTATTCCCATATTCATTAACAACATAAATAGTGCCAATACATTATTTTCAAGTAAAAGTGGAAACATTTATAGAGACTTCTTTTGGTCGTTGGTGATGATTTTAAATTCTTTAAGGCTGTAAACAATTTTTTCCACTATCCACGAACCTTTCTTTACCTTCACTCGTTACAAAACTCTATCCTCATGCCAATCTCAGAAGCACCGCTAGACGAAGGAAATTAACTTCTCTATGTTCAGTCTGACCATTGTTGACTGAGCATGTAGATATACAGTCAAGGTCACTGACCTGAACAATGACCTCTTCAGTGAGTGCCGAATGAAGTTGACAGTCATCTGCATGTCGGTGGACAATGCAGTCCAAGACTGAGGAGGTCAGAGGTGTACATATTGAACAATACGGACACCAGACATCTTCCTTGTGGAACTCCACAGCGTTTTACTAGTAAAATTGAAATTTAACCTCTCAATTTCCAAACTTGTAATATGTCTTCTAAATACAATACGACCTACTCGATTTAATTCCAATTGAAACCACGAAAATGCATTTGGTGCCAGCATCTGAACAGAGTCTAAAGCTTCAAAATTATCCAGTAACACTGATGAGCCCAACTTTACTTCTCAGGCTTACGTGGCCTATGGCATGACTATCATTTAGTTTTTTTGCCCACACTGCGACGAAGCACTGCTACCGAAATAAAACTTTGGGATATTTCAACCGCGTCGGTTATACATTTCTTGGCCGACATTGACTGCTAATTGTGAGGCCGAAATATGAAAAGAAAGTAATTACTTTGTGAATGTTGAGTTTTGCTGCAGCTCACCTTCCTCTTAGTGCAGCGTCTGGAATCTGACGCTGTCGCAGACTTGATTCCTGGAATCTGGAGTCATGTTCTTCTGAAGAGATAAAATACCGGACATACACAAAAAATTCAGTCCCAATGTTAAAATGTACAATAGATACAGTAAGTATCGAATCATTTTATATCTATTCGAGTGGGAAGATTCTAATCATTATATATAATGTGTCTCCGATAGTGCCGACAATTTTACACAAGAATCAAAACTTTGCGATATTAACATAATGTATTCATATATTCTTTGATTGTCTCACTGGTTAGCATGTCCTTGAGTACGATTTTATTGCACTAGACTGAGTTGTAAGTAAAGCAATCAAATCTATGTAATATTTTACGAAGTTCTGTGAGTTTATTCTTGGTTAAATAATATACGTCGTATTATTTTTAATAATATATGGAAAAAATGTTTTTGGTGCCACTAAAGCGACATTTGTTGTTAGTTATATGTTCTGTTGTACATAATACATATGTTTAAATGTTCATAAGTAAACTTCACAAAACATGTTTGAATGCGTATTTATGATATAATATAGTATTTAAAATTAATCATATCCCATAACATTGCGATGAAGAACAAGGGCGTAAAATTGCATGAGGCGTATAAAATTGTTCTGATGGGGGAAAATTCAGGATAGTGTCACTTATTTAAAATTATACCTCAAATAGCACTTGTTAAATTTTTAATTTGTCACATATTTAAAGATACAAAAGTTACAAATTCTGTATTGTATTTACAAGTTGAAAGATAAAATTACTTAATCTTTTGGATTTTCTCAATTCATTACTTGCAAACTAAAAAAAGGGGGAGGTTGGAGGTGACGGGAACTGTTAAAAGGAAAGTGAGGGGAGGGAACAGGGATGTAAGGAGGAGATTGGAAGGTAGTAGAATTGCATTTCTCTTTTATCCTTTCATCACGAAATAACTTTTTGTCAACATCGTTATGTATTGATCTTACCACAGCCCCAACCGTCTTTTAATCTACCATACTGTGGTTGAAAGAGTAGTCACAAATCTTTGCTATATATCTCCTGAGTTTGGGCAAGGCGAGGCATTTCAATCCGAACTGGTTGTTTGAAGCCATAGAGGATCCATAGTAAAGTGACTAATCATTATTTGTGTAACTTTTGAGGGTCGTATTTTAAAATGCAAGTAATTTTTAACCATCCATTCCAAAAGCTGTGTTTATATAGTCACGTTCAATAGCCCCAGAATGGTTGACGTCTGGCTGATTTATACCTTCCAGTTGAACTTGGTTGTCCACTGGTACAGCAAAAATCTGGCCACTTAATCTGTGCAACCCAATGGAGGTCCAAGAGCTACACTAAACCAGCCGAAAACGTCAAGGTATTGGTGCACAGGTAGATAGATAGGTCTAGTCTACTGCGGAAAATGACTGATGGAGTTGGTGGGGCTCCCTAAGTGTTAAGGGCTGTTGAAAGCTTATACATAAGGCCGTGCCACCCCATGCCTAATTTGACTGGAGAAGCTGGTACAGAGCTGCTTCCCAGTTCTTCCAAGGAGACATGACTGAGATTAATGCTCAAAACCCTTCCTCATGGATCTTGAGGAGGCGGCTCCAAACTGAACCGTCCAAAATATTCTGGAACCAACGCAAAGGTCTTTTTAGGACTCACAGTTTTTTTATAATAGAACAAAAAAGTCATGATTCATCACGCAATTTAAGCCTTATTTCGAGACCCCAAACTCCGAATCTGGAAGAGTAACTTGTTGGGTTGCATAAATGGATATGAAGTAACTGCAATGTTCATAACTACAGAGTTACTTGCAGACAACTGGATTGCGTAGTCCGGCGATGTTGTTGTTTTTCGTAATGACCTTCCTCATTACTTCATAAATACCTAGTAATCTCGCTATCAGGTAGAGGTACTGATGATACCTTTTATGGATCTCAGTAATTCAGAATACAATGCAGTGTTGACAGATATACAGGTAGCATATATTAGAATTCTTTCCAGTATCCATAGAATGTATGCCAAAAGGTCGAGACGTAGTTTCTTCCAATGAACACCACTTTCGTTTGTAATTGATGACAAAAAAGGCCCATTCCCGTTTCCTGTTTTGCAGCCATCCCGTTTCTGTCGTGACTATTGCAATTTAAAACTGGCCTCTGATCAGTTCTCTGTGGTTGGTTGTTTAGTGCAAACGGATTGTGACCTGTATTATTTAGTTCGGTTGTAATAGTGTTTTGTTTTTATTGAGTTCATGTTTTAGAGATAAGGTGTATGAGTTGACACACATCATAGTTGAGAATCCTGACTTTGCGTGTCACAACACTCTGGTATAATTTGTTGATTTAACCTACATTGACGTTATGTGTTAGAATCATTATCTATCTGAAGAAGAGATAAGATCGCAGATCTCGAAACGTAGTGTTACTGATTTCTTGTATCACTAAACGATAGAAAATGTCCGGGAGAGCCCTGTTTATTTCAAAATCCCTCCATCGCCAAAAACAAAGTGTAAACAAAGAAAGAAGGACAAGTTATTGTTATTTATATAAGAGTTCAATTAATAATGTGGGAGGTTATAAAGTGTCGGACCTCGTACAGGCATTATAAAACCAAGATTCTCACAAATACAATAATACCCCTGATCGTAGGGTTGGAAACCTCTTCAACTAAAAGTAAGAAACTTTACAACCTTTTCGTGTATTACATAAAATAAAAGGGTAGTTACTTTTACGTTCAAAAATATTTACTTTATTTGAAAACATGAAAACCAAGTTCTAAAATGACATGCATAATATGCAGTAAACTTTCATATTATTTGTAGTAATTTGACATTTTAGGCTCGAGCCCAAGTTGTTATAACGTAAACGACAACATTTCTTTAGCAGCTTATTATTATTGGAACACAATTTTGTATTTTCTCTTTATAATACAATAGAATTTGCAATCTATTGTCGTTAAAGTTAAGTAGGACGCTCTCTAGAAAATTGACGATGTTTTATTGATAAAATAAAAAATTACTATTTTTCTTTATTATTCAGAGCTGTTCCTAACTAGGGGCACGAGGGACAAAGTCATCTATGCGGATTGCGGATTGTCACGAATCATTCCAAACACGCGCCAAAGGAAATTTGTTTTGCCATCCTGTGCCTCTTTAGGGACTAGCCCCGACAGGCGATATGTTCCTAACTTGGACCATCGATTCCCCACTTATATTCCCATGCAACGAATGCAAGCCAAAATCATCAATCCGCACATTTTTCTTCGGTATTTCTTAGTATTCTGACCCGAAATTTGTACTTTAACAGTAATGCGCATGACAACTAATAATGGCAATATGTCCAATCACCGTAGGGGTCCAAAAATGGGCACATTACGTTTCTGTAATTTCCCAATTTGGGCTTGACCGGTCCACCTTGGGTTCTTACCACGGTCTATATTGTGAAATTGACCAGGACATGAATTTATCATTTGGCCGAACTAATTAACTATCTTCTTACAAAACGTCTTATAAATTTGTCTTTGGAGTGTTTTGGACATGTTACCTTCATTTTTCACAACAAATCTTGAAAAATTATAGCTGTACAATTTTTGGCAAATCTACGAAGAGAGTTTTCCAATGATGCGTTCACTAGAACACAAGACTCAGTTCTTTTGAGGAATCTCGATCTCAATTAATACGAGAATGTATATTATATATAGTGTAGCCTACGTATCTTAACAATCTCAATGGGTACAAATATATTTTATTTGAATATGAAACCATTAAATACAAGGACGTAGCCAGAGAAGAATGGGGGGTTCAAGGGGTCTGGATCCCCCAAATTTCGCAATGTTTTCAATTCCTATTTTAGTAAACGATTATTATTATTTAAATAATTCAGTTTTACTGACATGTACTGCTGAAAGTTCGTTCTAAACATAGAAATGGGTCAAGAAGTTTTTTAAAGAACAAAATGGGGCCTTACTGTCTATCCACTACAGGAAAATATCAGTTGTCTTGATCCCCCCCACTAATTTTTTTCTGGCTACTTTCTTGGTTATAGAATAATTTAGATCGTCCATAAAACGTTTGATACATATAATTTACGAATTGTATAGCACCATAGGTTATGAGTCGGGGTAAAACATCGCGTAAATAAACAAATCACACACGTACATTGTTGTTTAAAATGTCCGATACAATCAGTGATTGCGTTAATAAAACCTAGGTGATAGTTGGGGAAAGGGGAGAATAGAGCAAATAAAGTTTGGGATGGGACATTATTGCTGCTGCAAGAAGAGCCCAATCACATTAAACGGTTTCACGATTACATTACATGGTTTCACGATTACATTACATGGTTTCACGATTACATTACACGAACGGAAACAATTACTTCTCATGAGACTGTCTCCAGGTCAGCGAACAAATCCTCGTATCACGGCTCTAGCGAGGCAGGTCCAGTAATTGAACCGTGCAGAAGCAACTTGGCATTTCCATAGTCGGTGAAACATAATATCTATAAGAGATATGACCCAGTACATGTAGCACAATAGTTTCATTGTTCTTTGACTTAAGGTTATTTAAATGTAAAACCTTTTATAATTGTTTGTGGACTTTGACCAAGGGCGTAGCCAGTGAGGGGGTTGAATGGGCCCGTAACCCCCCAATGTTTTTTTTATTTTTTACTAAATTTAAATAATTCAGTATGACTGACATACGCTGCTGAAAGATCGTTCTCAACAAAGAAATAGTTCAAGAACTTTTTAAGGAACAAAATGGGGCCTTACTCTTTGTATACTACGGGAACATATCAGTTGTCTGGATCCCCCAATTTTTTTTCCTAGCTACGTTCTTGTCTTTGACAAGTTTTTGAATATCAATCCAACTAATATTACATTGCGTGACTGGTGACCAGCCCAATTCAATATTAGAGCTGGTCTCCTGGTACTGGTGACCTGAAGAAGAGATTAGATTGCAGTTCTCGAAACGTAGTGTTAATGATTTTTTCACTGAACGATGGCAAATGTCCGGAAAATCCTTTTCCTTCACAATCCTTCCATTGTCAAACCAAACTTCAAACCAATTCAATACTTTTATCTCGGCCCACAGACGTAGCCAGGAAAGATTTGGAGGGGGTCAAGACGAAATCTGGGGGGCCTCCCCAGGAAACGTTAAAATTTTAAAAACTTTCAAATTATAAAAACTAAATAGTGAATTATGCACTGAGTTTTTACGTCTTTGAATAGGTTGTATTTAGGATTGATATTCATAATTTATTGTAGAGACTCTGATTTAGTAGGCAGTGCAGGATTAATAATTGAATTTGGTTAGACTTATGTAGTAATGCAATTACATTACAAAAAAGATGATTTTATTGTCAGAAAAACACAGTAAATAGTATAAAAATGCACAATGAGAAATAATAATATGTAAAAGAGTTTTTACATAAAGATATATATATTTTTTTAGATATATAAAATATTTCTTTATTTTATGCTATGAATATGTTTATATCACTTAATGACATACAGATAAAAATAAACTTCATACCATAAAAGCTTATTCAACGAGAATCTAAAACAATAACAACTATTAATTGCTTCCGGTTAGTTTACGATTGTTTGCTAGTATTGTTGTGTTTACTTGTGTAACTAGAACAATTAAAGGTAGTATCTTTGACTACGTTATTTACACAAGAGATATCTCGTCCAGTACTTTAAATTGCTGCCCGTTAGTTTACGATTGTTTAGTAGTATAGTTGAGTTTACATGTGTAACTAGTACAATGAAAAGTACTGTGTTGCATCTTTGACTCATTAGTTACGCAAGAGATAACTCATCCAGTGCTATAAATTTCTGCCCGTTAGTGTACGATTGTTTAGTAGTATAGTTGAGTTTACATGTGTAACTAGTACAATGAAAGGTTGCATCTTTGACTCATTAGTTACGCAAGAGATAACTCATCCAGTGCTATAAATTTCTGCCCGTTAATTTACGATTATTTGGTAGTATAGTTGAGTTTACATGTGTAACTAGTCACAATGAAAAGTACTGTGTTGCATCTCTGATTGCGTTAGTTACGCAAGAGATAACTCATCCAGTGCTATAAATTTCTGCCCGTTAATTTACGATTGTTTGGTAGTACAGTTGAGTTTACATGTGTAACTAGTCACAATGAAAGGTTGCATCTCTGATTGCGTTAGTTACGCAAGAGATAACTCATCCAGTGCTATAAATTTCTGCCCGTTAATTTACGATTGTTTGGTAGTACAGTTGAGTTTACATTTGTAACTAGTACAATTAAAGGTTGCATCTTTGACTCATTAGTTACGCAAGAGATAACTCATCCAGTGCTATAAATTTCTGCCCGTTAGTTTACGATTGTTTAGTAGTATAGTTGAGTTTACATGTGTAACTAGTCACAATGAAAAGTACTGTGTTGCATCTCTGATTGCGTTAGTTACGCAAGAGATAACTCATCCAGTGCTATAAATTTCTGCCCGTTAATTTACGATTGTTTGGTAGTATAGTTGAGTTTACATGTGTAACTAGTACAATTAAAGGTTGCATCTTTGACTCATTAGTTACGCAAGAGATAACTCATCCAGTGCTATAAATTTCTGCCCGTTAGTTTACGATTGTTTAGTAGTATAGTTGAGTTTACATGTGTAACTAGTACAATGAAAGGTTGCATCTCTGATTGCGTTAGTTTCGCAAGAGATAACTCATCCAGTGCTATAAATTTCTGCCCGTTAATTTACGATTATTTGGTAGTATAGTTGAGTTTACATGTGTAACTAGTCACAATGAAAAGTACTGTGTTGCATCTCTGATTGCGTTAGTTACGCAAGAGAGATAACTCATCCAGTGCTATAAATTTCTGCCCGTTAATTTACGATTATTTGGTAGTATAGTTGAGTTTACATGTGTAACTAGTCACAATGAAAAGTACTGTGTTGCATCTCTGATTGCGTTAGTTTCGCAAGAGATAACTCATCCAGTGCTATAAATTTCTGCCCGTTAATTTACGATTGTTTGGTAGTATAGTTGAGTTTACATTTGTAACTAGTACAATTAAAGGTTGCATCTTTGACTCATTAGTTACGCAAGAGATAACTCATCCAGTGCTATAAATTTCTGCCCGTTAGTTTACGATTGTTTAGTAGTATAGTTGAGTTTACATGTGTAACTAGTACAATGAAAGGTTGCATCTCTGATTGCGTTAGTTTCGCAAGAGATAACTCATCCAGTGCTATAAATTTCTGCCCGTTAATTTACGATTGTTTGGTAGTACAGTTGAGTTTACATTTGTAACTAGTACAATTAAAGGTTGCATCTTTGACTCATTAGTTACGCAAGAGATAACTCATCCAGTGCTATAAATTTCTGCCCGTTAGTTTACGATTGTTTAGTAGTATAGTTGAGTTTACATGTGTAACTGGTACAATGAAAGGTTGCATCTTTGACTCATTAGTTACGCAAGAGATAACTCATCCAGTGCTTTAAACTGAGACAAGGAAGAAGAAAGTGCTTCAGACTGCCCTATGTGGAGTAGGCTCATAAGTGTTTTTTTTTTTAATTTAAATTAATAATCTTTTCTGTGGATCTAGTAAACACTTTTTATACTTAAAAATGAATGTAAAATTAGAACATGTGTTAAATTACAGAAAATGAGAAGCGACATTCAATCAATTACAAATTAACCCACAAAACATTTACCACAACATGTAAAACTATTACTAACAATTTGAATGAAAGTATTGGGTGAATTGGTTTTCGATAAACTTCCATTTAGGCGTCATACTCTTAACGAATTATTCGCTGCAAATGGCTTCTTCGTCCGTTGTAAACAAACAGAGCTTAACAAAATCGGTGTAAACATAAAAGGGAATCACACAATTGCAATGTTTTATCCATTTAAATGCAAATAGGTTTTAGAGACAAACATGTCAAGGTAGACAAAGAGAAACCGGCATGGCTCCCTAGCCCCCCACACCTCACCCCCCAGACACCCAACACCCCCCGGTCACCCACCACCCGCAACACAAGTATTCGTGTCCCGCACTTCCAACACTGTAGCTCTTCCAGAAGTGCTTTTTTGGAAGTGAAATGGACTACCCTCAACAACACCAGGTAGGTCCCACCTTCTTTCTTGGAATGTATCTCTCAACCTTTAGATTACAAAGTTACATTTCATCTTATAAGGCAAGTGTTCAAGTTTAATGACACCCCATAATTTTTATCAACTTTGTAATTCGATTCTTTTAAATTAAAATATTAACTTTATTTAAATCAACACAAACTGCCGTTAATATTATATTATCTACATAATAGTAAAACTATTCCTTTAAAACAATGGATATTATTATTCAACTTTATAATTTAATAATATATGTACAAAATATTTATCTAAAAATATCATGATTATAATTTTATAATAAATAAAATTTTAATTATATTAAATTATTATTCTACATAAATTATATTAATATTATATTCAATTACTATAATGGCAGTTATTTTACTATATTTAAAAAATGTGAACATATGTGAAATTAGTCAAATATGTCACATGTATATTATGTGTGAATCTACTACCAAAATTGATTATACGCTGTTTAGTGCATTATTATTGATAGTAAAATAATTCAAGAGATGGCGATAGAGTTGGTGGAATATCTAACTGAAATATTAAAATAGAACATTATTTTTTACTTAAATAATAATAAACAATGATTGACTTCGTATAATGTTTTTTGAGCTTATTGTTTCATAAGATTGCTCACAATAATGAATAATGTTAAATTGAAATGATTTTAATATTTTACATTTACAGGTAACAATACTGGTACTAATTGTTTAAACATTAGTTGCATTAAATGACATTGGTAACTTTGAGACATGTCTCTTAACTAATCTTATACATTTTCATCAAGTTAGTTTTCAATGTTTATTTTAAAATACAAGTGCCATTAAGGCTATTAATAATAATAAAGAACACCGATAAAAATTATAATTTGCAAATAAAATACATACTAACCTGTATGTTTGTTCATGTAAGACTAATATGAAATAAAATAAATTGATTTAGTCGTTCTTTGAGTTTTATTATATATATATATATATATATATATATATATATATATATATATAGGCTGTCACACACAGGCCTGACTCCTGGAATCTGGAGTCATGTTCGTCAGAAGAGATAAAGAAATTGTGTGGGCAGATAATGAACGGATTTCCCAGTTATATATATATATATATATATATATATATATATATATATATATATATTATATATAATATATTATATTATATATATATAATTATATATATATAATTTTCATATAAAATACATATTAACCAGTATGTTTGTTTACTTGAGACTAATATATATATATATATATATATATATATATATATAATATAATATATTAATATATATATATATATAAAATATATAATATTTATATTATATTATAATATATATATAATAATATAATATTTATATTATATTATAATATATATATATATATATATATTAGTCTCAAGTAAACAAACATACTGGTTAATATTTATTTTATATGAAAATTATATATATAACTGGGAAATCCGTTCATTATCTACCCACACATGTTTGTGTTATTCAGGCAGGTTCGTACTTATAGAAGTTAAAAGTACTAAATTATAAGTACACAACTGTATATGCATGCCCATCCTTATTAATTTATATCATGTTCTGAACAGTTTAAATATATCAGATAATATTGGAAATCTGATATGGTGGAAAGAGACCGTCTCTAAGTTTAATTTACTTCTCCCCAGTGAGATCCCAGACTATGAGTAGATTTATTGCTGTAGCATAACTTAACATTAAGTTAATTAAGCTTCTAGCCAAAAAGTACTAAGATGCAATATGCAATTTATGTAAGAAACAATATGATATAGGAATTTTTCCGGACATTTGCCATTATTCAGTGAAACAAGAAATCAGTAACACTACGTTTCGAGATCTGCAATCTGATCTCTTCTTCAGGTAAATAACTAACTTAATACATAATTACAAACTAGGTTAAAATAAACAAATCATACCAAAGCGTTGTGGCACGCCTAAGTCAGGAATCACAACCGCCATGTTGTTTGTCAACTTCACCAACTCTAAAAACATGCACTTAATAAAAAAATTATGGTTGCCTGTAAAGTCGGTTTTACGGGCGAAGATTTTACGTGACAACGTCTTTTTCTCGGTAGAATATTTATTGATATGAATATTATTAAATTGCACAATAGGAACAAGGAATTGAATGAAAATAAGAATTGCACAAATTTTAACTATAGAAATATATTTTGTTTACTAAAACATTGTACATGTAAACTTAAACTTAACTAATTCCTATTTGAGTGATTTTGTTGAGGATAGGACGATGATAGGAGAAATATGAAATGAAAGGAAGTGTTTCTGCTGTAATGTGTCTTGCGAAAGTCAAGTCGATGGTTGTTCCTTTTAACGTAGTTGACTTAGAAACGTTTGATACGCAATCAAGATTATACGTATATTTCATGAAATTAAGAAACGAGTTGTCAGACTTTTCGTTTTTGTTAAAATCACCACACAGAAGAATCGGTATACTAGAATCAACTTGCACGAACGGTGGCACGTACTGGCTGTTGTGAACGTACGGACTGAGTCCTTGCCATAGTAACATTCCAATGTCCTGCATACTAGCTCCTGGATGAATATATACAGCACCGAGTATAAACTTGAAGCTAGTATTAGCGGTGAAGCAAGTAACTTCAGTCATGCACATGTCACCCTTGGTTTTAATGACACGAGTTGCGTCTGTAAACGCAATTTGGACCACTTCCGCCGTAGATGTCGATGATAATTTACGATAGATCGCCACTCCACCAGCCGCGTTGGTATCTGAGTTAGTTTGATTATTTTCCCTGGATACGCACTCATAATCCTTGATTGGAGTTGGTTCACAAGTGTCGCGCATCCACGTTTCAGTTTTTCTTAATATTTGTAATTTTAAAGAATCAATTTGAAAATCAAAACATTTATTCAGATCTAAGGTTCAAATTTTTGCTAAATAAATTTGAAATTAATTAAAATTTGTTATTGTAAATGGTAAAGTTGAATAAAAACATTTACTAAAATTGGAATTTGAAATTCTTGCTAAACACAGTTAAATTCTAACTCCGCGCGTGGTGATTGGTCGGTTTAGTTCGTTTGTTTGGTCGCACTGTTATGACAGGTTAGAGGTTATAATTTGTTATTTTAATGTTTGACTAGCAATACGCGCTGTTTCTTCTCAATCGACTGAATTACGATTGATTGCAGAGTGATTTAAACTAATAATTTACTTAACACTATCGACATTTGTCAATAGTATGACATAACCTATAAACTCAGTTTCTCAACTTTTGTGTCAATCTAACAATTAATCAATCAATCATAGTTTACGATAATGAAATATCAGTGTACAATTATTTACCTTTATTTGTGTCAATCTAACAATTAATCAATCAATCATAGTTTACGATAATGAAATATCAGTGTACAATTATTTACCTTTATTGTTGTAGTTGTTGTAAATGACGAATCTAAGCACTCCACATTTTCACGAATAAACATAGTTATCTGCTTTATCCCGTGCGGCGGACCCACAGTTATCTGCTTTATCCCGTGCGGCGGACCCACAGTTATCTGCTTTATCCCGTGCGGCGGACCCACTATACGGGCATCGTAACGTTACCGGGCGTTACACATTTTCACGAATAAATATAGTTATCTGCTTTATCCCGTGCGGCGGACCCACAGTTATCTGCTTTATCCCGTGCGGCGGACCCACTGTACGGGCATCGTAACGTTACCGGGCGTTACACTTTTTCATGAGTCACTCCGAGCCGCAACCTAATTTAAGACGTTGTCACGTCAAAACTATACACAACACTAATCATTAAAACTGAACTACAGAATACAGGTCTCAATACGTCTGCATTTGTAAACGATTGCAAATGTCCGGAAAAATCCTGTTCCTTCACAATCCTTCCATTGTCAAAAATAACCTTCAAACAAAGAATATGATATAATTCCTTTATCCTTCCTGACATAAAGGATGAAGCATATCTAGCGATGTGATAAACACTGCTGGAGCTCAGTGACAAACAATTGGGTGTTCTACACTTAATGGAAAGGGTTAATTCAATGTGAATGCCGAGTTTAACTTCAGCTCATCTGCATTTTAGTGCATCGTCTTGAATTTGACGCTGTCACACACAGACCTGACTCCTGGAATCTGGAGTCATGTTCGTCAGAAGAGATAAAGAAATTGTGCACCTGATGTGCACAATGAGAGTACCTCCTCACCTGGATTACACTTATGCAGTCTATGTGTTCTCTGATGTCGAAACCATGTAAATAGTTCATCTTGAGCTTCTTCTGGCGACCTTTTTGGAATCTCTTCGGAGACCACGACTCCAAATTCCAGGAGTCAATTCTGCATAAGCGTCAGATCCAATGCGCTGTACAAGAGAAAGGTGAACTGGAGCTAAACTCAACAATCACAATGGGGTGTACTACAGTATTTGTAGAATTCGAACCATACATTTGAAAGTGTAAAAGAGAAATCTAATATTATTGATAGGAATTATTGGGTTTCTTGGGTTCCTTATCGTATATTTGTGTTACATTGTATGACATTACTAATGTTTTGATAAACTTATTTCTAGTAATAAAAAGATATGGCAAGATTTTGTTACTGTGGAAACCTCCAGGATTGTTCTTTCTGTCGATTTCCCAAAAAGAAACAAGAATTCTATGACTTACTTTCTATACATATCAACTCAAAATATTTCCGCAGTAGTTGTACGTGAAAAGTACTCACTGCTCTGTTATTATCGTACACTGCCGCTGAGTACGAGTATAATCGTATAATCTGCTCGTATAATCTTCCTACTGACGATGTATGGTACCCGTTCTAGGAGTAGCAGACTTCTCATTTTATACTTACAAGAGATTTAATCTATCCTAAGACATAAATAATAGATACAAAATTAACGATAAACAATTTAAGTTAATTAGATCACGTGACTCGGCTGGGAAACTCTTCTCTTTCCCACCTCTACACCTCTCGCTCTCTAATAGTCTTGTTGTTTTCCGCAAAACAAACAAGTACCACACAACTTTCTCAACAATATGATTGAATACAGAAAACTTTAGTCATTGCTTATAATCTTATTGATCTTTATATATTTATAATTTTGATTTAAAACATTTTAAAAGTTTTTACTTCAACAACAAAAAAAGTGATATCTTTTCTAGATGATTAGAAAATGGACATTTTATATAGATAATTTAATATTGGCCTAATAGGAACTTCTGACCATCACGCTTGACTTAACAGTTACAGATACACAAAGTCACTGAAACTTGTGATACTTGTACCTTTTTATATGTAACCTATTGTTACTTTGTAACCGATTTAAATGTGGTTACTGAGGACGTACTCTCAAGGTCTCTACGAACACAATGCTCCATGTACCTTAAAAGTGACCTTAATTTAATGGTATTCTGGAACACCAAAGTTACATTTGTTATTCTAGAGTTATTATTTAATGTTGCTCTTAATTAACTCGTTTTTACGCAAAAATCATTTATTAGTTTTTTTTTTTTTAACAATAAAATAGTCTGCTTTAAACTATTTTTAAAATACATTAAATAAGAAAGAAACTTTATTTCTCACAAATAAAAATGACAGATACAATTTTTATAATATTGTACAGACTGACCAAAAAACATTACATGTACTTACACATAAACAATACATAAATATGCAACTACAACTACTATTACACTATACATCACTATAAGAAATAAAGGAAAAAAACTCCAAGACAAAGCCTGTTTGGAGTGATAAATATCATAAAATTAACAGAAAACTAGCAGCATTACAAACAATACAGTAATATTTTTAGCAAAACTTATTTATTTTAAGTCTAAGTGAAGTTCGTGAAAACTCTAATAAATTAATACAGTACAAAAAATCTTAACTATACATAAAATAATCAACCAAGCCTACATGTAAAATATTAAACAAATAAATATGGAGAACATTATGTTCTTATAAGAGACACTATTTAGATGATGCATTAATGTAATTATTAGAAACAGATTACAAGGACAGGAAACAATCTCATTTTAAATATTAATTTTAAAAAGTACTTCTTCAATATCCTTCATAGACAATAGCCACTTTTTAAGCTGTTTGAGAAAAATATTAATTGAACATTGACTATTTATATGCTGCGGTAACAGATTAAAAACTTTTGGTGCTACAAAAATAAACGTTTTTGTGAAGAAAGTATTTGAAGGTTTTGGTACTAATAAGTCTTCAGCATTATTTTGTTATATAGTTCATATTATAATTGTAAGTACAATAAGTTTCTCATAATATTGTGACTGATGAGTACTTTGCAACTAATGAATACTTCGGAACCGATATTTGTAACCGTTACTTGAATTACCTGTATTGGCTGTAACCATTACTGCGGAGTATTCATTTAGCACGTCTCAATTCTAGAGC
Organism: Homalodisca vitripennis; assembly: GCF_021130785.1. Classification (NCBI taxonomy): domain Eukaryota; kingdom Metazoa; phylum Arthropoda; class Insecta; order Hemiptera; family Cicadellidae; genus Homalodisca; species Homalodisca vitripennis. The sequence continues at coordinate 129,839,654 of NC_060213.1, forward strand.
TGCGAGAGTTTTGAGCGGATGGTTATTCCGTTAACCATACCCATCCTATGAAATGTCGGTGACACTAATTTAAAGATAACATATTTCATGTACAAGCACTCTTATTAGCATTTATTTATGAGATGTAATTTGTCTCTTTTCCTACTTTATCCTTTCCTATAAACGTTGCAAACAACGAGAAAACTTCATTTAGAACGATTAATACGCTTTTTATTGAAGAAAAAGTATTAAAATATTTAAAACATTTTTAAATTCTACAAGAACGTAATTTTAAATGTATAGCAATTTTCAATACAAAGAAATTTTAATTTATATTCCTAGACTCTAGGTAATTACCGATTAAGGAGTGATATGAAAAGAAAATAATATTATTACTTAACATTATTATTATTGTAAGCAATAGTGCATCAGGGGCGCACCAATGGAAGGGGTACGGACGGGACCGCCCCCCCAAAAGCATTTTATTTCAAAACAATTGATTGCCTAACGGTACACTTGTATATATCTTGTATAAACATTTGGTCTGAGTCGGATCAGAAGCTTCCGAATTTTAAATTTTTAAATTTCCAGTTTGGTTGAAAAGCACCAAAACCGGTATATTTTCGTTGCTATCGATCTAAAAACCGGAAGTTATTTTTAGTGAACACTATTATATGCAGAAACGCAGAAATAAACGAACTAAATTTTAATATAACTCTCGTTATTGTACCTTCATTAGTTCGTTTGTGGGCAACTTTTAAACTCGGATAACTACACTTTTTTATCCAAGAGTTTTAGCTTTGGTCTAGATTTATGATTTAATCTTAACTATTTTATACAATATTTTGTTAATGTTATAATTAAATTTCGTTTTAGTTAAATATTAACTGTAAATCGTTTTAGAATATTTTTATTTTCCCTGTATAAAGTTCCTGGCGACTGCTGTTAGAGTGGTTTCACTGTAAACTACACACTCTGACCTGATCGTTGCCTTCTTTTTATTAGTTCATCAGTATTATAAAACAACGATTATTGAACCTAATACTTCAAAATTTTCTCGGTGGAGGGTCCCTGAAATATTTATATCGGGGTTCCCATGCTCCCGACTCCCACGTTGTTCCAGACCCCCCCCCCCCGGAAGATTTCTGTGTGCGCCACTGGTGTGCATTCGTGTTGAAACTGCAAACGACGCCTAGTTATAAATCCGGGAAACAGCAAATGGAAGAATACTCGGCATAATCCCGAACTAATTACTCGTTATAAGGACGTCTAAGCTTTTGTTTCTCGTACATTACATTTTAATGATGCTCTTAACAAATGGATTAATGTTCAAGTTTAAAGTACACTCTAATTACCCAAAAGGATAGTCCTAATATTGCAACTGATAGATCACCTATTCTCTCATACATATAATGCAAACTTAATTTTTGATACATCCAATTAATTAAAATATGTATTTTCATAAAGGTTTAAGGTAAGGTAACTTTTTAAAATATACTGCAAACCCCTAAATAATATGATTGTAATAGAAAACTATTATATTATATTTATTGCTAATTTAAAGTAAATGGAACCACATTGGTGAGGGAAAATTTTTACTTATGTAAAGTATAATGTTTTAAAGAGAATACACTTTGAAGTTATTAGTTTATTAAATATAAACTAGTATATAAAGAATGTTATAATTATTAATGTCAATTGTTAACATTATTATAGTTTTTTATGTGGAATTTTAGTTTATATAGAAAACAAATGTCCTTCGTTAGTTTAATTCCGACTCAACGTACGGTTTTAAATATGTAATTGTAAGTGTAGAAAAAGTACTGTATTTTTTTTAAGTGATACCTTCTGAAACTCTGGACATTCTCTCAAAATAAACAATTGCAATTTTTCCATTTAATATTGCGGTATTTGAGAAAAAATGTCTAAATAAACTTAAAATCATCTAAATCTGATTAATTTATTCAAAAATTCAAAATTAGATTAAAACTACGATATTGGTGATTATCACAAATATTAAACAGCGTCTTACAAATTCAAAGGAAATATTACAACTGTGGGAGAGCGATTTAAAATTTACTTATTTTAATATGTTAATAAAACTGATGCAAATAAGGTACTAAATACATTAAATGGACAAAAACATGTATTCCGTTTTAATAAATTTAACAAATGTGTTTATCATTTTATTTTTATGCATGATTTAATTATTTTAACAAATAAATCTAAATTCAGTTTTTTGAACTAGCATTTTTTTAAGTGGCACAAATTAATAATTGATAAATAATCTGAAGGTAAACAGCGTCTTACAAATTCAAAGTAATATTGGGTTTCTGAAAAAAACTGAATAAATCAAAGTTGTAAAAAAGTATTTAAAGTTAGGAAATATTACAACTGTGGGAGAGCGATTAGAATTTACTTATTTTAATATGTTAATTAAACTGATGCAAATAAGGTACTAAATACATTAAATGGACAAAAACATGTATTCCGTTTTAATAAATTTAACACATGTATTTATCATTTTATTTTTATGCATGATTTAATTATTTTAACAAATAAATCTAGATTCAGTTTTTTGAACTAGCATTTTTTAAGTGGCACAAATTAATAATTGATAAATAATCTGAAGGTTTCAATTTACCCTAATTTACGTTAAATTATTTGCGGCTTTTAGACCTACTCACTTTCAATATTTATACGCCTTAGGCTGTAGATTTATTTTAACCTTCAAAAAGATTTTATAAATCTTACTTTTAGACAGAAGACAGAATAATAGGAAGAGTAGATAAACAACTTGCGGACTACGACATATAAGTATTTGTGTTGCATTATGGATGTTATGGACAGTCTCCATCGGATGATACCATTACCACACTGATAAATATACATTACAGCTTTGATATATATATTACCGACCAGCAATACAAAAACATTAATTTTTAATTACTATTTTAATGAATGTATACCACATACAGTTCAAGGATGTAGCCAGAAAAAAAAGTTTGGGAGGGGATCCAGACAACTGTTATTTTTCCGTAGTAGACAGAGAGTAAGGCCCCATTTTGTTCCTTAAAAGGTTTTGACCCGTTTCTATGTTCTTGAGAACGATTTTTTAGCAGTACATGTCAGTAACACTGAATTATTATAGGTCAACCGCTAATAAAGAAACCTGCGCAGAAGCAAATTTCTAAGCAGTACCGCGCAAGAGGGGCCCCCCTCCGGCGGGGAGTTGGGGTGGGGAGTGGGACCAGCACCTTCTTGTATCTGTTTATCAGCTGTGTGGATCGTATCCAGCGACGTAACTAGGGGGGGGCACGCGGGGCATGTGCCCCGGGCGCAAGTTGTTGGGGGGGCGCCAACACGGCCACAGATTTTTCTAATAAAAATTGTTGAAAATATTTTTTAATGCGAGGTGTGTTGCAAAAGAAAATCATTATATTTATTATTTTTATTTGATTTAAGTCTAAGAAAATGCAAAGTGAAATGATGAATGCTATCTGACTATTTACGAATCATGTTTACGGTCTGCATGAACTTGTACAGAACGAGTATGGGCACACTGTGTTATCTGTGGAATGACTCACTAGGACGGCGCGGCGTCAGACACTTCCTTCCCCTCCGGCTCCCACCCGCAGCTCCCCCATCCCTCTCACCGCACCACACATGCCACATTGCCACAAACACAACACATCGATGCTCGCTGGCCTGACCTTGACTAACAGACTAACTGCGTATGTTGTGCAGTTGTGCACTACTATTGTTGACAATAGTTCATACTTCTACTTCATTATATACATCATCCAGTGGTTCGGTTCACGTAAAGTGGTTTGCGGAGCTGTTTCTTTGAGTGTTACTAGCAATATTATTTTCGTGTTTGTGAATATTAGTCATGTCGAAAAAACTGTCTGGTGCGGAAAATCGCAAAAGAGCTAAAGAGAGAAAAAAAGAAGCACATCAATCCTCGTCTCTTCTATCATCATGGCTAAATGAAACAAACAGTAAAGGTAGGTAAGATAGATATACAGTACTTTGTTACTTTGTATTTATTAACTAATACAGATTAATGATTAACTTATTGAAACCTTAAAAATATATCATAATTAACTTTTCTGTAACTGTAGCAGCGTACTATTGATATGAATCTGTGTGTTTAAAAAATATATAATTGAAACACAGGGTTTAAGCTTTCTTCTTCTTAAGCTATTTCTTAGAAACGCTAACAAGCAGCAAAATCTAGTCATCGTCACACTTGAAGACGACATTTCGCTTTAAACCAAGAACTAAGAACGTCATAATTTATTTAAAAAAAATAGTATAGTAGGAGATGCTTTGTCGGCAGTATTGTTTTAATTTAGCGTTAAACTATGCTTTTAGATAAATACGGCACAATTTAAACAGCTAAGTTCTACCACAAATTGACAATATATACCAATAATATTATTTTATCGAATGAAGGTAACTCGAATTTTTTATTTTTTTCAGATGAAATCAGCTGTAGTACAAGTACGACTTTTGAAGATGGAGGGTCATCAGTGATTGCAGTCCAAGACGTGTTTTCAACTAATGCTAATCTTGGTACGGAAAATCTTCAGCTGGAAGAACTTCCAGTTGTACAACGGTCACCCAGGATGACGTCGAGGGTGAAGAGATCGAGATGTTTCAACCGGAGCAAAAGTATAATAATGGTACGTCTACGAGTTTGACAACTGATCCAACCCATGGTGAGTCTACTAAATCTATTGATCTAAAAGATCCGGGGAAGTGGCCTAATACCATTTCGGATGCAGACAGATGTTTTCTCGTATCGAGATTATTGAATGAAGGGAAAATAGAACCTGATCTTAACAATACTTTAAGAGATGGGAGACAGTTGACTAAAGAGTGGTTTACAAAAATTATGCCTAATGGCTTAAAAGTACATCGAAACATGGCTAGTCTATAGCAAATCAAACAATTCCTTGTATTGTATCCCATGCAAACTTTTTTCGCACACTGAACATCAACATCCACATAAGATTTCTGCTTTAGCCAAAGATGAAGGGTTCACTCAGTGGAAGAAAATTGAGTGAACGGATTCCTGAGCATGAGAACTCCTTAAATCACAAACAGTGCTTTTGTGCTTGGAAAAATTTAGAATCTAGTTTAAGTAAACGTTCTGGCATTGACAAAGAACTACAAGACATGATTGCACTTGAAGAGGCACACTGGAAGGTGTTGTTTTGTATGCTATCATTGATGTATCTTACCACCTAGCAAAAGATGGCAGCCCATTACGAGGCTCCAATGAAAACCTGGATATTTCAGTGACCCTAGATGCGGTAGGTTTTTGAACACTATTGAACTAGTATCTCATTACCATGCACCTCTGAAAGAGCACATTCTTCGCCATAAAAAAGGCCAAGTCAGTTACTTTTCGCCGCTCATCCAGAATGAATTTTTAGACATTTATTGCAGGAAAAGTCAGAGAAAACATATTTTGTGACATCAAGGCTTCAAAATACTTTTCAATTATGTTTGACTGTACTCCCGACGTAAGTCATTTGGAGCAAATGTCTCAAGTCCTTCGTTATGTGAAAATCACCGAACAGGGTCCGGAGGTAGTGGAGAGTTTTATTGATTTTGTAAAAGTTGGTGAAAAAACTGGATTGGGTCTTTCGCAAGAAAATTTCAGAGAAAATCAAAAAAGATGGCTTAGATTTGAAGAACTGCCTGGGGCCAGTGCTATGACAATGGTTCGAATATGGCTGGCAAATACAAAGGCGTCCAATCTAGGATTCTTGCCGAAAACAACCTGGCTTATTTTGTGCCTTGCGCGGCTCATATCCTTAAATTTAGTAGGTGCAAATGCTGCTAGTATGTCAGGGGAGGTACAGTCATACTTTGGAACTCTTAACTGCTTGTACAATTTTTTTTGCTTCCTCGACAATAGATGGGAGGTTTTATTAAAAAACATGTCCCTCTATCTCTAAAACTACAAAGTAACACCAGATGGTCGACTAAGAGGGAAGCTGTACAAGTTATATACAAGCATCTAGGTAAAATTATAAATGCTTTAAATGACCTCAGAACCAGCCTAACTACCTCAGATGAAACAAAAACTGAAGCAGCTAATCTTTTGAAAAATGTCAAGCAGTTTGAGTTTATAGTTCTCTCCTGTTTTTGGTACAAAGCAATTGACCCGCATTGACATTGTGAACAAGCTCCTACAAAGTGGAAGAATATCACCATACATAGATCGGCCAAACACATCAGTCGATTGATCTCTGAACTAGACTCGGAAAGGGCAAACTATTCAAACGCTGCAATGAAAGAAGGTCCAAAGAAATGGCAACAAATCTTGGCCTTGATCCTCATTTCAAAGTAGTTCGAAAGAGAAGAAAAAAAGCGCATGTTTGATGAGAATGCCGAAGATGAAGCACCTGAATTCTCATGAAGAGAAGAAATTTCAACAGCAGCTATTAGAAATCGTCGATCGCATTCTTTGTGAACTCAGAGAAAGATTCAACTCTATTCAAAACATAAATCATTTGTTTGGTTTTCTCAACGGAGCTAGCTTTGGAACAATGAGTGGGGATGACCTAAAGGCTAAAGCAATTGAATTAGCCTCCAAATATAAAGAAGACTTGGACAAAGACGAATTGGCAACTGAAGTGGAAAGTTTCAAATACCAAGGTTTGGATTTAGTACCAAATATCCAAACAGCCAATTCGATTGATCTTCTGAAATTTTTGTGTGTGAACAAAAATGGAGGATGTATATCCAAACATAATGACTGCCTTACGGATCTTCTTGACAATTTCCGGTTTCAGTGGCTTCGAAATGAAAGAAGTTTTAGTAAACTTAAAATAATAAAAATTATTTACGGAATTTGACAGGGCAACAGAGGCTGGACAAACCTAGGGATTATTTCCATTGAGCACCAGGTAGCCTCAAAACTATGCTTCAGTGAGATGTCAGTACATTTGCTGCAAGAAAAGCCCGAAAAGTTAAATTCTAAGAACAATTAAATGTTTAAATCAATATTTTACATAATTTACTATCATAAGTGTTTTAGTATAAATGGTGTTGTTTTGAAATAAACTATTTGTTTTTGAAAATACGTATTCTATTATTTACCAAATATATTTAGGCCTATATACTTTGAACTTGAGGTTGAGTATTTTAAGATCAAGATTCAAGATAGTATTAATGTAGCGTACCCGGTACCGATGGACACACCACACTTTTTAAGAGGAGTTATAAGGAATTAGTTTCAGTTCAATTGGTGGGGGGGAGGGGCGCCAAAATAGGTGTTTGCCCCGGTGCCTGAATAACCTAGTTACGTCGCTGATCGTATCTCGTTCTTACAGTTTTGTTTACACTGCAGCACTTTACCCGTTCTATAACTATATATTTTTTGTGTGTAGGCATATAGTGTCGAAGTCTAAGCGTAAAATAATTAATTAACAGATTAATGTATAGATGTATCCAGGAAGCATTGTTGTCTTGGGGTTAGCCGTGCAGTGGCAGTGGCCATTAGAGATGTGTCGTTCAATTCGAACGGGTCAGTTAGGCGAAACGAGTGATCCAGATCAGAGTGTATTCAAAAGACTCGTTCACTTTGAAAGTTTTGTTCAATTTTGCCTGACAACTGAATAAATTTGATACTTTTTTCCAAATTAAGTATATGAAATGAAATGAAATGAAAATAGTACAATAAAACATGTATACGAGTACATATAAACGTAGTGCAACAAACGTATGCACATACATACAATGTCTGAAAACCATGTATCAGAGTGTAACAATACGGAACTTATACGTAGTTTGTTATTTCTTATTATATAAACCCTTGTAGTAATTCTATTTAATTCAATTAAAATTTGAAAAAAGAAGAGTAGTATTAACTGGGAAGAGCTACGTGGGCCTAGGGCCCTGTGCTAGGCTCTGGCCGTGAATATTGGAACTCAAAACTAATAATAGAACAAATGATATTATAAATAAAAAAAGTAGTTTTGTAATTTTTGAGATTAAATAAATGGTTATAGAATGCATTTTTACACCGGCTAATGACAACCGTGACCACGCAGGCAATTGATAAGTCACATTGATAATACGTAAACCGAGTATAAATCTAGTTTTGCTGCACTTTCGTATGAAGTATTAGTTGTGGTAATTATAGTGAAGGACAAACCGAATAACAATAAATAGTGAGGAAGGCTTAGAAGTTCAGCGGACAATAAGGGACAACAAGTCTATATAATTCTTCGCCATCTAACGATAGTAACCAATCCTTCACGCGTTTTTTAAACCAGTAAAGATTAGGTAATTGGAAACACATAAACGAAGTTGTAACTCAAACACACGTTATGACACAAAACATGAGAAATATAATACAAATTTTTTTAAATATAGAAATTGTTAATGCCGACTTGATGCGAGTATCGTGTGTTATGATTATAAGTTGTCAACGCAAAAAGAGTATGAAAATTAGTGTGTAAGTAAATAAGAATTGCTTTGATAAACAAATGTCTTATAGTCATTAGTTTTGCCTCGAAAAAATTAATTCTGAAGAATATGTTGTACTCTTAAAAGAACATTATTTTTAGTATTGTTCTCTGTTCAATAATTAATGGCTCAAGAATAGTTTTGAAAGCAGCACCATTAGACTATAATACCAAATGAAAGTTGGGATTGAACGAAAGCAAAATAGGCCACTTTAATTTCCTTATCTGTGAGTACTTCTCGTAATTGTCTGAAGGCAAAAATGTACTTGCGGATTCTATTTTTCACAAAATTAATGTGTTTTGACACATTCACATTATGATGTAATTTTTAAAAATATATTTGCACGTATTGAATCGTGTCCAGTAGCGAAATGTCCTCTCAAACTGGATACGTAATGTATAACCTTTTGTAACAGTGCATAAGTTGAAGGTCGAATTAAGCCTATAAGATCGGTCATCGAAAAAAATTGTTATATTTGAGCCATTGAAGTTCGCCAAGTTCTGACCGACATTAGTAAAGAATTCATTAAATTCGTTGGCTACTTCAAGCTTAATTTTGTCATTGAATAATTTGGTATTTGGCAAGTATTTATTTAGCTGGAAAGAAACTTTATTAACCTCTCTACCACTCAATTTATTTACAACCCCCCCCCCAAACAAAAAACATTTTTAAATCCCCATTGGCTCGTCGTCGAATTTATCAAAAAAATAATATTTTTTAGTTGCTTTAAATTTCTGCTTAAAATGTTCCTGTAATTTACATAGCGGGGTTTAAGCTCCACATTAAATGGTTGCTTTTCCACCAATTTCATTAATTTCTTTCTTTCTCTTATAGCTTGGACTAAATCTGAAGTAATCCATGTTTTAGCTTTTTTGACCTAGTTTTAAATTTATTCGACTGGCTATTGAAATTGTAATAATATTCTGAAGTTGTAGTGCAAAAACATTTAAATTACTGCTGTTAATAATTGATTGCACAATTAGCATTTAAAAGGCTATCATGTGGTAGCACATGGTCGATATAGGTGCGATGTGCAGGGTCGATCTGAGAGGAGGCGTTCCGTGCAGTAATGTGCGTAATATTATTTTAATAAATCGTTAAAACTTATAGTCAACCTGGGTATTATGAAAAGTGGACGGGAAACTTAATCGGTTAAATGTAATAAAATGTGTTATTTATAAAAATAAATGATTTTTCAAACGAGCAATGTGTCTGTTTGGTCTTTAGTAATTTATTGAAACATTTGTAGTGAAATAACCTTATGATAAATCAAAGGGCATATCAATCAACCATGTCCATTGTTCATAAGTATTAACATTTAAAATATTTAGTAATGTATATAGTAACATATAATTATTTTTTTTAATCGGTATAATTAATATAGTAGTGTAATAATATACATTTACATTTACTAGATTCCTGAAACAATTATATTTATTGTTTTATATGTATTTATATATATATATATATATATATATATATATATATATATATATATATACAGCATATCTTCAGTAAATGGATATATATATATATATATATATCCATTTACTGAAGATATGCTGTTTATTCCTGTATTCGAACACTTTTTTGCAAGCGGATCCTTTCGTTTCACTTGGTCATTTCCGTTCAGTCGTTCATTTTGTTGAACCCGATGACCGGTAAAACGCGGTCTAGCGGGAAGGCTTAGTAACTCTGTAATGACCGGTTCAACTGAACGGGGTCGCAGCAGTGAACGATACCGACTGAGCCAGATTAGTCAGCAGATCAAATAGAGTAAGCGCCGAGCAGTGGTGGGGATACTTGGAGGGGTATTTACCCCACCCTGCGTGAACTCAAATCAACCAAGGGTTTTTTGTTAGCGGTTTACCTATAAAATAATAATAGTCGTTTACTAAATAAGTAATTAATAAAAATTGAAAATTAGGGGGGGTACGGACCCCTTGGACACCTCGCTGGCTACGTCCTTAATACACTTGAAGGGAAGTACTTCAAAAGCAATGAAATTTCATGAAAAAGTGTACAAATATCTGTAAGCGTCCATAACTTATAATTCCCTATTTATGTATGGACCTTTCTGTGAAGTTAGATACTGAACGAATAAACTGAATTTAAATGGTAGTATTTTGTATTGTATAATTTTACTACAGTTATAGTTTTATTATAAACGTTCTCATTTTTTGTTTGAAGAGTAAAAGGTTTCATTTTAGAATTACCAAAAAGAAACGTAAATATTTACAAACCTATGTTTATTAGTACAACATTTTATCTTTATAAATGTTTTTTATACAGGGTGTCCAGCAACCATTCGAACAAAATTTGCCACATTGTTCAGCAGGCCAAAACTAACAAATAATGCAATATAACAGGTGCCCTATTTCGCTTCGTTTAGCGTCTGTCTGTCTGTATGTGTTTTTTGGGAAGTTATTTGTTATTCAATCTTTTTGAAACAAAAACTGTTGAATTGGTAATAAAATACCCTAAAAAAAGTTATCCTGGAGAATTTGTTGTCAAAGTAGCCGTTTCAAAGCTAATACAATTTGAAAATTTTGAACGGCCGCCATTTTGAAATGCAATGAGATATTTGTTTTATTTTTTTCACTGAAAAGGACCAACACTAGGTTAACATAACTGTTAAGTTTGAATTCTGTATCTTAAGTGGTTTTTGAGTAGTATTTTTTTCCCAAAAAACACATATAGACAGACAGACACTAAACGAAGTGAAATAGGGCACCTGTTATATTGCATTAGTTGTTAGTTTTGGCCTGCTGAACAATGTGGCAAAGTTTGTTCGAATGGTTGCTGGACACCCTGTATATAAACGACGAACCTAACAAAAGTGTTGTGCAAACAACCCCTTACATCTAAGGGAGTAAATTAAGTCCTGATACGCCTGGAAATATTCCAAACTGATTAAGATATAAAGATATAAAGGTGAGTTTTATATTGAATAGGTTATATCCAGGATAATTGAATATGTTTTACGGGAAACTGAGCCTAAAAATAGTGGAGCTAAGTTAAGTTTATTTAAATGAAACTCTAAATACGAGGCTATTAATGGTTTTACGATTAAAATCAATTACAACTGATTTGTTAGAATTGTCCCGATTAAACATGAATCAAAATGAAAAGTTCAAACGTGATAAGTTTATTTACAATTTTTGTATTTGAAATGTTGGATATTTTTATGTTCTATTTACAATATAAAACAAAATATTACATTTTTCTTCACGTATTAATTAAAATAGGTCCCATTAATGGACAAGAGAACTTGTCTAAAAAGCAATACTTTGTATATTTTGAAAAATACAATGTTAAAACAACATTTTTATATTCTAAGGTCCATACCTGTAAATATGTAATATAATAATAATCAGCTGATTCTGACAGCCCTAAAACAAACAGCTAGGTGTATTGAGCGTGTGGGAGAGCACATAGATCTTGTACGTAAACTATTATCAATCACTGGATTATTGAGATACATCCATGCAACATTCATTGCATACAAGACATTGAGATTGATCGATAGAGAGTTAATACCTACAGTGTATAGCTCGAGTTGTATTATCTGTCTTATAATTGTGCGTTATAGCACAGAATATCGTGTAGATTTGATCCCCTGTTGTTATAGTAAGGCGTATTCCTCCCATCATATGTTTAAAGGGTTTATTTGATATATTTTGTTAGATCAGTTTAGCCTATTATACATTGACCTTGGAAGGTAAGCTTTTGCATCGTATTCTTGCTAATTTATACAAATTGTTGGCTCCCCTTTAAGGTTTTTTTCTGTTTTTTTTTTAGTCTCCTATGTTTAATTTAAGTATTGTACAGGGTGTAAATTAAGTCCTGATACGCCTGGAAACATTCCAAACGGATTGAGATATCTGTATAAAATCTTCACCATACCTATTCCAATACGTTTTTGGACTTTTTGGAGGATAAAAATATTTTCCCTCTTCTTTGAAAAGAGGGGTAGAAGGAGGTATCTTTAAATTTTCAAATTGCAATCCCTATCTATTGACATGCCATAATTAAAGGTCAACCCTTTTGGCGTTGTCCCTTCAGATTATTATTTTTTGCGTTGTTTGCCCATAACTTTTGCCAGAAAAGGCGTAGAGGTATTTACTTAGTGTCATTGTGTTTCCATTGAATATACCTTTAAATTTAGATGTCATAAGATAGGGGTTGCAGTTTGAAAATTTCAATTTACCCCCTCCTACCCCTATTTTCAAAGGGGGATGAATTTATTTACTCTCAAAAAATCCAAAACAGTAATTTAATGAGTACGGTGAAGGTTTTACATTGATATCTCAATCCGTTTGGAATATTTTCAGGCGTATCAGGACTTAATTTACTCCCTTAGATGTAATGGGTCGTTTGCTATAACTCTTGCTAGGATCGTCGTACAGATGAGTTGTTCATGTCATTGTGTTTCTTCTGAATTACATAATTAAACTTTATGTCACAAGATAGCGATTGAAATTTGAAAATCTAAAGTGACCCCATCTACCCCTTTTTGAAAAATGGGGGAAATATTTTTATCCTTCAAAAAGTCCAAACAATTATTTTAGATAGGTATGGTGAAGATTGTACATCGATATCTTAATCTGTTTGGAATATATCCAGGCTTATCCTAGACACAATTTCGAAATCAATAATATTTTGGAACAGTATCTATAATATGACAGTTACTGTTTGAAGAAATCCTTTCAGCTGGTCTTGGAGCTTTGAGAATTGTCCATGCAAAAAATTATGGTCCTCCAATTGGACCGTGAACTGTCCAGTGATTGTAGGAGACATTTTAACTAACAAATTTGAAATGAAGTATACCACTACATAAGACGAGGTTTGGTCATTTTTTAAATTTTGTATCATTTTGTAAATTTGCTGATCATAACCTTTTTATCTTAGTTAATAATGTAAGTTTTGGTCGAAAACGAAATTCAAGAATACAATTTTCAATACTATAGTATTTTAACCGTTCGTACAAGTTACACTGCAAACATCGTAGAATTATAGTGATAACTCGTTCGTATAATCATATATTAACGCACGTTTAGCTAAGACAATCTGCTTCTAGAAAACAAACACAGCGTATTATGTAAATTTACTGTGTGTGATGTGTTCACTCATTTTGTTACGGGAAGAACGATTGTACACTTAGTAAACACACAAAGGGGAGGGGGTAATTGCGTTAAGTCACGCAGACGCTTGTGTATGCAAAGGTCAGAAAGGAGACGATATTTTAAATTTGTACGCAATTCAGAGGAAATGCATGTAAGTGAAGACATATCACGCGTATAGAATGAATTTCAATACTTGTTTTGGAACTGCTGTCGTATTTTATTAGATAATTTATGATCTGAAGTAGGCTGTTTATAGATAAATCGCGTCTGTGTGCCCTGTTTTAAGGCAGTTGCAAAGCGAATTTGTTGGGCTTCGTACTGAAAAGGACCTGCTTACTAAAGTACCTACGGGACCTTTGATCAAGAGCACATCACAGTGCAACTAACGATTCCAAATGTCATTCCTTAACTAAACTAGTTGAACCATTAGGACTATTCCTGCTCAGTTTTTAATCACCTGCCTTCCAACAAGAATGTCCACGACAAGAGGAAATCGATGTTTGGATGTGTAACGCAAAACCTACTAGCTGGTTAACTCGGCTAGTAGTACCCTCCTGTGACTCAAAGTCGCAGCAACTCCGGAAGATTGTATCGATCGCTGCGATTAAGTGGTAGCGACTTTATGCGATCCCAGTAAGGATGAAGTTCCACGCGCTCGCCAGATCTGGTTTGCAGAACACGTGATGGTCTCATCAATACACAGAACGTAAGAGAAGTTCATCCGTTGGGTGGCTTACAAACTATGAAAGTTGCCCAATATCGTCAAGAGATGAGCCTCAACAACACAAAGAGAGGCCAGTAACACCATCGTTTGGGTGCGGGAATTCTTCAGTTCTTTGAAAATTATATGATTTCTAGTTCTGCAATTTCAGTGCTTGATCACCTCTTGAGCTCTTCGAAGCGGTCACGTCGGTGATATAAGGTAACTATTCAGCTGTACCCTATAGGATGTGTGGACCATTTACCTATACCATGTGTGGGAACTTAATTTAAACAGAGATAAACTTAACGCTTAGGCTTACGTGGTCTGGTCAAGATTTCCGCTTTAAACCACATCGGAGCTTTTCTATGATTGTATTGTCCTTGATATATTTCACCCTCACTTTGGGAAACCATCTTCAGACGACTATGTTGGCCTAATCCAGGATATATAAACCTGAAAAGGCTATTTTAATTGTGTCAAAAATTAATTTGCACTAATTTACCAAAAACTTAAATTCTATTAAAATAAATATCACAAAATAAAATTGTACATGTGGTTGAAATAAGATATTTCCGGTTCATATACATTTTGTGAGATAAAGTTTTCTTTTTAGCAAACTTATGATCAGTATGCCTAAAACAACTGATTTCAATGGATCTTCCGATTAACATGTTCGGACACGTAACATTTTTACAATGAGGATAATTTCTGAATAATTATATTAATTAGTTCTCCTTAACGAATAACAATTAAGGATGATTTACAATTTTAATAATTTCACCGCAGTGTGAATCCAAACACTTCAGATGGTGGTAAAACAGGTCTTGTGTTTTTACCACAGCTGAATCTATTATTTCTTTCAAATTTGTATAATTCATAAACCTTCCTTTTGAAAGGTTTATGAAAAAAACTTTCGGGATCGTTAATAAAACGCAGTAATTGATTTTGTGTTATTACTTTATTCTACAATTAACTAACTTCAACAAATAAAATAATAACTCAAACTGGAATAAATAGGAACAACATCGTAAACAAGCGACACAATGAAAAAGGGCAATAACGCGGGTTATTAGTCGATGATACGTAATCCACAGCATATTATTTACAGTCATAACCGTCAACAAAAACGACGCTTCCTTCAATAGAAACCCACCTCGTTGTTGCCAACATCAAACGGGATTGACGCCGTGTTTGATGTTCGATTGACTCCTCCCCACGGTCAGGTGCGTTGTTAACTTTTACAACGTCATCAATCTTTTCTCTTGTTGCGCAATTTCTCTACTGCGATGATACACTCTCTGAGTGATCAATATTCCTTACAACCTGAGACTGTAAGGGATTACAAGTGGTCTGGGATCAGATGAGCTATGACCGAGGGTCTCGGGTTCCAATCAGTACAAAGAGTCATAGTCATTTATCGGTAGAACTTGATCTACACAATTTGTTTTAGGACTTTGTTTTCTATGTATGTGTGTATGCGTAATATTAATATGTGTAGAGGCACAATAATATTTGACAGTATGCCTTATTTATTTTTTCTCTGTTTAAGTAAATAGGGCACTTAATTTCGTTAGATATATAAAAAAATTGTTTTTACTATAGGGTTTCTATGGTTTAGTTTTGAATAATTATTGCGTATGTTCTTTGTTTATGTTTAATCTTTTTTAATGTCACAGTTAGGAGCCAAACATAAAAATTCTTCAGATGTGTATTTTAAACTATGAGTAATTTTTAAGTGGTACAGAAGTTTGTCGAGTTTTTTTATTTGTTTGTACATTTTGAAGGAAACCCTAACACAGGTAATGCCTATGGGGTCCCTACTTTATTTCGTTTTTGTAGTTTTTTTATATTATGTTACAATTTTGATGTAATTTGTAAAAATTTTGTATATTTCTGTAAAACTGTATATATTTTTGGCGAAATAAAGATTTGTTTGAATTGAATTGGAAAATTGAATATTACGAGTTCAGTATAAGGCTAAGCCTAATTAAGTGTACAATAGAGTTTTGCAGTAGCCTACTTTTGAGGTGATATGTACCAAAAGTAGACCTAATCTATGTTATTTTACTTCGACGGTAAACCCATTATATACAATATTCTGTTACAACATTCAAGATGGCGTACTTCAATAATGTCAAAATGCTTTTAATTATCGCTTTACACTATCAGTGTATTTTGGCGATGAAATTACAATAGTGAATAACTATACTAGAAACCACCAAAGAGTGCAGTTGGGGGAGGAGTCTATTTGGCGCGTGAACTTGAGGACTGAGCGACGTTGCCAAACTTCTCCGCTGTTACTGCAAGCAACCCAAGTGCAGCTTATTTAACCCTTTTAGATCCAGACTAAAATTGTATGTGTACACGTTTTTTTAAATATTTTGGTCTGCGTTCCAAAACATATGTACATGGAAAATGTGCTATTTTGTATGCTTTTGGGAAAAAAATCATATCTATATAACTATTTATTCAAAAGCCCTAGTTTTGGGCGTTATGTTTTACCTATATATAATATTATACTAAAAGTATACACTTAGAACTAAAATTACATATATTTCTACGTAGAAATAATACGTTTTATGCGTGAAAATTTAAGTTTGATTATGAAAGACCATTGAGTTTTAAAATATTTTATGCATAGGAATGTGATATTTTGATTTTACATGTAATTTTGTATAAATGCACCAAATGTTATACATTTGACATTCAAATAAATAGTCTGTGAATATACAATCCAATTAGGTATATTTGCTAAAACGAAGTCTTTGTCATGATTACATACAAAACCTTCTATCGTACCATACCAGCGGGAAACGTACCAGCATGAATATGAGACTGCCTTTTAGATTAAATAAACAAGTAAAGGGATACATATGGAATAAAAAAATAATATCGTCGTGACTTTTAAATCATCAATCTATATATATAAAAGAAAGTCGTGTTAGTTACACTATTTATAAGTCAAGAAAGGCTGATCCGATTTGGCTGAAAATTGGTAGGGACGTAGCTAAGAACTGGGAGAAACACATAGGATACTTTTTATCCCGTTCCCGATTCAGGATTCCGCCCCACTGGTCTCTAAAAGTTACGGAAATACCCGTAAGAAATGCATTACAGCAAACATATGTTATTAAGTGAAAGGGCCTGTTCAAATTGAATCAGCTGTTCTTTGTAAACATATATAATGCAACAAAAGAAATATATGTTTATATCATTTAATTACCATTTTAAATTTCTTTACATTTATAGTTTTAAAGCATGGAGTAAGCTTAAGAGAAACAGCAAATTTTGTTTCAACTGTTTCTGCAATCACTGTTAAGCATAGACTTTACTATCCAGATAATACAAATCAAATTTTAATTTTTTTACAATTCAAAGCAGTTATCTCTGCATCTCCAAGTCAGATACGTACATTATTTGCTATCATCATTTCGACATGCTTTCCATCGAACCCATCTAACCTGTGGCACAAAATACAAGTATAATATGGCAGAAGATATTTTACATCAAATTCGTGTCAATTCAAGAAATCCCAATCTTGAAATGAATTAGGAGATACATAATAGGGCCTTGCTTTTAATTGAAGACATGTGCTATCTCATATGCGGTAGTTTATTAGTCAGGTTAGGAATTGCCAGTGCCAAATTGTGAAATGAATGACGCATTTAATCGAGAATTGGAACGGAAACGTAAAATGATCACCAGGAATTAGATTTAGAAGTTCAAACGAATGTACCCCTGATGAATCCCCAACAAATGGAAGTTTATGATACATTAATGAAGGCAACTGATGATGGAAATTGTGGTTTCTATTTCCTGGATGCCCCTGGTGGAACTGGTAAGACATTCCTCATGTCAGTAATTTTAGCCACTGTTCGTGCAAGATCCAACACTGCGGTTGCAGTTGCTTCTTCTGGAATAGCAGCCACATTACTAAAAGGATGTCGTACGACACATTCTGCATTAAAATTGCCGTTTAAATCTGGAATTATATTGAAAAACCAACATGCAATATGGCACTCCGCTATGACCAAAGTTTTATCAGGAATCGAAGATCATCATCTGGGACGAATGCACAATCGCGCATAAACGTGCATTGGAAGCACTCTACCGAACATTGCAAGATCTACGTAATGACCTCGAGATGTTTTGGAGGCTCAATGATTTTACTGCCTGGCGATTTCCGCCAAAACATTGCCAGTAATTCCCAGATCGACTGCTGCCGACGAGATAAACGCTTGCCTCAAATCATCGAATCTATGTTAAGAAACTTCAGCTGACAAACAAACATGAGAGTTGCATTGCTGAAACGATACATCTGCTGAAGATTTCTCTGAGCAATTGCTAACTATCGGTAATCGTCGAGTACCTGTCGACGAATCGAGCGGATTGATTTCATTTCCTCCGAATTTCTATAACTTTGTCTCATCGAAAGACGAAACTCATTAACAAAGTATTCCCAAACATCATTACTAACCTCAAAAAATAATGAATGGTTGAGTGAGCGAGCAATTTTGGTAGCTAAGAATAAAGATGTAGATGACTTAAACTACATAATTCAGAATGAGATCATTGGTACACTGCATTCTATCAAATCTATTAACTGTGTAGCAAATGAAGGTGATGCCACCAACTATCCAATTGAATTTTTTAAACTCCTTGGATGTACCTGGCTTACCACAGCACAATTTACAACTAAAGTTTGGTTGTTGTAATCATGCTTAAAAACTTAAACCAGCCAAAACTGTGCAACGGAACACATTTTGGTGGTAAGTAAATTGATGAACAATTTTATTTACGCCACAATACTCAAAGGAAAAATTCAAAGGTGAGGAAGTTGTCATTCCGAGTATCCCGATGATCCCAACCGACATGCCATTTCAATTTTAAACGACTTCAATTTCTGATCCGTCTTGCATTCGCCATGACTTTAAATAAGTCACAAGGCCAATCGTTAAAAGTTTGTGGTCTTAATCTCGAACATCCATGTTTTTCCCATGGTCCATTATATGTGGCATGTTCATAGGTCGGAAGACCTTCCGCGTTATTTTTTTTTCGCGCCTAATAAAAAAAAACAAAAAATGGTTTATCACAAGGTGCTACAATAAATGGCAAATAAAGAATCATTGAATAATTATATTTTTTTATTTACAATTATCCTAATTTAAAAAGTGCAAAATGTGATCATGTGATATTGCCTTTAAGGCGGAACAAAGTTCGCTGGGTCAGCTAGTATACATTAAGAATAATGATAGATCGTACGGTTAGTCCTAAAGGTAAATACTTAACCGTTACCCCTGAAAAACTGTTAGAGCTGCCTTAAATTTATTTTAAGAGCATCCATTTATAATAAACACTAATGACAAAATAGGCCTAATTATACCAAAATACTTTTACAAATTACCAGTTTTTCAGTTGTAAATGTTTTTAAAATTAGACAGTAGCCTACCTTATTGTTGTGAGCTTTAAACCATCCAAAATATATTTTACTAGCTGTTTCCCGCGGCTTCGCACGATTTTCGTAAGCTTTGCCCGTGTATTACTTATGGTTCAAGTGAATTATATTTCCAACGCCGGTGTAGAGTTTGCGTTTTTGACACGATCAAGAAAATCTATTTATGTTTATAGCCATTATTAACGTACCTGTACTTTATCATAAAGTGGTCTACTTTACACTCAAGCTTTAAGTTCAATCAGAAATTTATCTTAAAGACAAATATACATAATAAATCAGCGCCTTCAAATAGTGTTTTTCTATGTAATACACGCAACTGTCTCGTAATTGCAGTCAGTTTATAGTGTGCAGCCGCTTTGAAAACTGTTTTCTTTTGCAGCGCCGCTTGTTGGCGATTACATCAATAAACATAGCATATAAACCTTCTCCGTGGAAAAATCAATGTACATACAAATTTTCATTATGATCGGTCAAGTAGTTTCTGAGTCTATAAAGGACATTCAGACATTTTTATACATATAGATAGATAGTAACTTAAACGAAAATGTATTAAGTTGAATTATTTTAATCTTAAAAATTGTTTAACCCCGCTTTATCTAATATCCCCCATTATTATTTACTGTTTAAATCGTTGCTCTTAGAGTTCGGTAACTGTACAAAGACGGATGTATAACTGTCGTGTTGAGATGACGCGATCTGTCAGTCGAGTTTCATGTATCCGCTCTAGACAATGAGCATCAACTGACGACACACGCTCTAGTAGTTACTCAGTATTGTACAATAGTTTAATCAAGCGTTGCTAATCAGCTGATCACAACTTCCGTTTTACACCGTGTTTTGATGGCAAGCCAGTCATTGTTTTCCCGCAGCCCTCTCTCTTAAAGGTTAATTGGAAGAGAGTACCAATTTTAAGTGGTAACTTCACCTTTATAATAATGACATTTTAAAATTCATTTCTTGTCGTATTACTTTCTAGTAAAATCCCTCGATATTTTATCTGAAGTATGCTTTTGAATGGATTTTCCGGACATTTACCATCGTTCAGTCATAAACAAACCAAATTGTAAAACTACGTTTCGAGATCTACAATTTAGATTACATAACACATAAATACAATCCAGGTTAAAATAAACAAATCACACTATAGCCTTGTAACATCATAAGTTATAATCACAACAACCATATATTTTCACCACTCCATGCACATTAACTCTAAAACACGTACTTAATAAAAATAAAACACTAAGTTATCAAAACCTAATCATAGAACAAGTCACAATAGGTTTGCATTCACCGACCAACCACATAGAACCGATAAGAGGCCAATAGCAAATGGCGATCGTTACGGCTCAAACAAGATGGCAGCAAAATAGAAGGAAACGGGAGTGGGCTATTTTATTATTGGTTCATTCTCGATTGTAACACTAACCCCTGATACTTTATGAAATCTCTGTTCCTTCGATTACCTTTTTTAAATGATTATTGTGCTTGTATTTTTATTTATGGACATTCAGTTATTTTTTTAAGGTTCAAAAGTAAACTTTACGTCGACAACAAGAATGATTCTTCACAGCAAATCCACTGAACTATTCTGGACCGGGCCTATTCGACATGCTTCCACCCTATTCCACATCACCTCCATCATCCCAACAATGGGGACATCTTCTACCAGTATAACAATTCACGACTACACACAAAAACGGAGTGTATTTGTCATAGCTTTCTATTTTTTTAGGTTACTGAGAAGCGACATTAGAATACTAGGTATATTGTGTTCAAATCTGCTTTTGCACCTCCAATTTAATTGTGTTAAACATTACGGTAAACTTTAGTTATTGTTCTAACATTAACGTCTAAATTAGTTTCTACACCAATCAGTAGTTCTTTATAAAGCTCGACTCAATAGATTGACCCAGCCGAAGTGAGAGGAACTCCTCTTAAGCTGAGCTTGAGCTAAAGAGGTACAGTGATAATTGAACCTGTTCTCCGAGGCTCGCGGTCTTTGTTAAAAGGAACAAACGGCCAAGTATAGGAAAGCATTTCTTAA
Organism: Homalodisca vitripennis; assembly: GCF_021130785.1. Classification (NCBI taxonomy): domain Eukaryota; kingdom Metazoa; phylum Arthropoda; class Insecta; order Hemiptera; family Cicadellidae; genus Homalodisca; species Homalodisca vitripennis. Next base: position 129,861,454 of record NC_060213.1, read on the forward strand.
TAGGGAACACAATACACATTCTGAATCGGTCTCTTCGTGTTCTTAGAACTACGAACACACATTTAGTTCTTTATAGCTCTAGTTATTACTTCTGTATGGAATTCAAATCTTCTTTAATCTCATACTTTTAATCAAATACAAGAAAATAATTCTATTAAAACTAAGTAAACAGGGTGTTAATTAAGTCCTGATACGGCTGGATATAGTTAATATAACATGTCAAAAGATAGAGGTTCCAATTTGAAAATTTAAATTTACCCCCTTCTACTACCTTGGAAAAAAGTGGTAAAATAGTTTGTTACCCTCAAAAAATCCCAAAAAGTAATTTAAATGAAGGTTGCATGGTGAAGGTTGTAAATTGTTCTCAATCCGTCAGGATTTAATTTACACCCTTGGATGTAAGAGGTTGTTTATCCATAAATCTTTGCTAGGGTCGTTGAAGAGACGTTTTGTCCATATAATTGTGTTTCTTTTGAATTTACGTTTCAAATTACACGTCACAAGATAAGGGTTGGAATTTGAATAGTGACCCCTCTCTACCCTCCTTTGAAAAAGGGGAAAATATTTTCATCCTTCAAAAAGTTCATAAAAGTATTCTAGGTATGGTGAAGATTTTAAATCGTTATCTCAATCCGTTTGGACTTTGGTATGGTTTTTGTACTAATTTAATTCTTTGTTTATTGACAGTCAAATCATTTTCCAACCATATATAACGGACAATAAACATATTAAATACAACAAGATTAATTTGACACAGTAAGCTCAAGCGACACACATTACAACAATTTTAACAACGTCAAAATGAGGGAGGGGTTATCCTGTTAAATTTATACATTTTAAACTGGATTGTTTTTATATTTTAATAAACATTCAAATGAGTATTTTATTTAAATGATCAAAACTAATACGTGATACAGTTCTCTCTAGGTAAACAATGGCGACGACAGAATTGTCTGTCATCCTGGCTGTAGGTTGGATTCCAATATCCTGGCAACTGTTATCTGATTGTCTCTTCGGCAAACATTCGACCGATATCAGAACTGTCAAACGTGATTGTCAGTATAAACATAGATATCATCAGAATGTGTTTAAGTAACTTGGATATTCGCACAGAAAGTTCGTAAATTATTTTATGAAAACATTAAAGTGGTAATGCGCATCAATTAAACTAAAATATGCACTTAATAGGAATAAAACACTAATTCCTGAAACCGAACTAAAGAATACAGGCCACGACAGGTCTGCTCTGAACCACCAACCACTGAGACCTTACCAGAGACCAATGGCGATAGTTACGGCAGGAACAAGTTGGCGGCAAAACAGGAAACGGGAGTGGGCTACTTTTTATTGGTTCATTCTATATGAACCTTTCAAACTAATTATAGGCCGGAGAGGGATGCAAGGTTTGTGGATCCAAATGATACTAGATTATAAATTCGTACTTCACAATCTGGCATCTCACCTTTTTTGTTATTACACAGCACGTGTTCTCAAGGCTTCCAACCAGAAACATAATTTAAACGACGAAGTGCCCGTATCACCATCAAGATGTCCGAAAAAATCCTGTTTCCTGCACAAATTGGATATGTTGGGATAAGTTCAATTAGTAATCCCAACATTCTATCAATGTTTTTTTTTCTAAACATTAGACGACTGCGTAAGGTCAAGTTAAAAATGTATGATTGTTATGAACAAAGCAGAACAAACATGTTCCGGATAAAATACACCCCCAAATATCGCCTCATTTGATCTGTTTCAATAAGGGAACGTGATATCGTAGTTGAGTGCCCTGTGTCCGCTGTCACGTGATGTACAGTGAGACACAACAGATGCTATTGTTGCTGATACTTGCTCGAGGTAAAAGTGATATCGTAGTTGAGTGCCCAGTGTCTCCTGTCACGTGATGTACAGTGAGACACAACAGATGCTATTGTTGCTGATACTTGCTCGAGGTAAAAGTGATATCGTAGTTGAGTGCCCAGTGTCTCCTGTCACGTGATGTACAGTGAGACACAACAGATGCTATTGTTGCTGATACTTGCTCGAGGTAAAAGTGATATCGTAGTTGAGTGCCCAGTGTCTCCTGTCACGTGATGTACAGTGAGACACAACAGATGCTATTGTTGCTGATACTTGCTCGAGGTAAACGTGATATCGTAGTTGAGTGCCCAGTGTCTCCTGTCACGTGATGTACAGTGAGACACAACAGATGCTATTGTTGCTGATACTTGCTCGAGGTAAACGTGATATCGTAGTTGAGTGCCCAGTGTCTCCTGTCACGTGATGTACAGTGAGACACAACAGATGCTATTGTTGCTGATACTTGCTCGAGGTAAACGTGATATCGTAGTTGAGTGCCCAGTGTCTCCTGTCACGTGATGTACAGTGAGACACAACAGATGCTATTGTTGCTGATACTTGCTCGAGGTAAACGTGATATCGTAGTTGAGTGCCCAGTGTCTCCTGTCACGTGATGTACAGTGAGACACAACAGATGCTATTGTTGCTGATACTTGCTCGAGGTAAACGTGATATCGTAGTTGAGTGCCCAGTGTCTCCTGTCACGTGATGTACAGTGAGACACAACAGATGCTATTGTTGCTGATACTTGCTCGAGGTAAAGTGATATCGTAGTTGAGTGCCCAGTGTCTCCTGTCACGTGATGTACAGTGAGACACAACAGATGCTATTGTTGCTGATACTTGCTCGAGGTAAACGTGATATCGTAGTTGAGTCCCCAGTGTCACGTGATGTACAGTGAGACACAACAGATGCTATTGTTGCTGATACTTGCTCGAGGTAAACGTGATATCGTAGTTGAGTGCCCAGTGTCTCCTGTCACGACATGCTACAGTGAGACACAACAGATGCTATTGTTGCTGATACTTGCTCGAGACAAACAAAGGAACAACTTCAGTGGCACTCAAGTGGAGTGAACTTATTATTACTTTCTTTTTTGTTGAGGACAGGTCAATAAACTATGGCAAATTTATTATTTAATTTTATAGGCCTGTGTTTTCTCAAACTAACTCTAAATTGAGAATAAACGTAAACGTAGTCTAAAGTGTACTTTACACAAATCTGAATTGTTTGTATTTTGACAAAACTAAGCTTTTTAGAGCTGTGTAGGCAATGTACATATATTTTCTTGAACATGAAAGAGGCAATATGAGATATAGAACAAAAAATATCAATATAAATGTAAATTACAATGATTTTAACGGTTTCAACCACTCTCCAGCAGTGGCACTTTAACTCAAGAACGTAGCCAGGAAAACATTTTGGGGGGTCCTGACATCTGATATTATCCTGTAGTGGAGAGAGTAAGACCCCATTTTGTTCCTTAACAATATTTTAAGTTTTTTTTTGTTGAAAATGATCTTTCAGCAGTACAGTTATACTGAATTATTTAAATAATAATAAATGTTTACTAAAAAGTCATTGAAAATTTTGGGGGTTTTGGACCCCTTGGACTCCTTGCTGGCTACGTCCCTGTATTAACTAAAATTGTTTCAGGAATTCCTTGGTATCATTAAAGTCAGTTCTGCCCTTTGGAAAACTCTAATATATCCAATTTCTTTCTATTTCACTGATCTTTTGGGCCAGTCCTGACAGGGTTACCCCAGGAAACTACATGAAAACAGAAAATTTCCCTACGTATATTGCACCAGTTGCACGATAAACAATACAAATTACAAGGACTCGGAGAATCAGAGTATTGCTTGCTTGAGAGATTGTGCTTTGTCATGAGATCTCAGTGAAGCACTTGTCATGATGGACAGCATCAATTCCGCTAAGAAAGCCGAGAAGTGGGTAAGAATAGCTCCTCCTATTTCTGTCCCAGTTTGTATAAAGTCTTCTTCAAATGCTGAAAACCATTTCAGTTTCAATTTAAGAAAACCCCCCTAATGTAATGTGTATCTTTCTAGCAGCAGTTATATACTTTTTTAAATTTATTTACTACTAGCAGTTACCCACAGCTTCGAACGCATTTCGCGGGTTTTGCACCTATATGAGCAATTCTGGTTCGAGCGTTACTATTTCCAACGCCAATTTTGAGTTAATTACTTATTATTTAATATATTTTGCACATATAAAATTATTTTACAAACTATTCAGCCGAGCAACTTAATAGTATTTCAAACTCCGGATAAAAATCGTATTTCAAAGTATCAGCAACAATAACATATGTTATGTCTCATTATACATTACGTGACAGCGGACACTGGGCACTCAACTTACGTTATCACGTTTGCCTCGAGTAAGTATCAGCAACAATAACATCTGTTATGTCTCATTGTACAACACGTGACAGCGGATACTGGGCACTCAACTTACGTTATCACGTTTGCCTCGAGTAAGTATCAGCAACAATAACATCTTTTATGTCTCATTGTACAACACGTGACAGCGGATACTGGGCACTCAACTTACGTTATCACGTTTGCCTCGAGTAAGTATCAGCAACAATAACATCTGTTATGTCTCATTGTACAACACGTGACAGCGGACACTGGGCACTCAACTTACGTTATCACGTTTGCCTCGAGTAAGTATCAGCAACAATAACATCTGTTATGTCTCATTGTACAACACGTGACAGCGGATACTGGGCACTCAACTTACGTTATCACGTTTGCCTCGAGTAATTATCAGCAACAATAACATCTGTTATGTCTCATTGTACAACACGTGACAGCGGACACTGGGCACTCAACTTACGTTATCACGTTTGCCTCGAGTAAGTATCAGCAACAATAACATCTGTTATGTCTCATTGTACATCACGTGACAGCGGATACTGAGCACTCAACTACTACATCACGTTTGCCTCGAGTAAGTATCAGCAACAACAATATCTGTTATGTCTCATTGTACATCACGTGACAGCGGACACTGAGCACTTAACTACTACATCACGTTTGCCTCGAGTAAGTATCAGCAACAATAACATCTGTTATGTCTCATTGTACATCACGTGGCAGCGGACACTGAGCACTCAACTACTACATCACGTTTGCCTCGAGTAAGTATCAGCAACAATAACATCTGTTATGTCTCATTGTACATCACGTGACAGCGGACACTGAGCACTTAACTACTACATCACGTTTGCCTCGAGTAAGTATCAGCAACAATAACATCTGTTATGTCTCATTGTACATCACGTGACAGCGGACACTGAGCACTTAACTACTACATCACGTTTGCCTCGAGTAAGTATCAGCAACAATAACATCTGTTATGTCTCATTGTACATCACGTGGCAGCGGACACTGAGCACTTAACTACTACATCACGTTTGCCTCGAGTAAGTATCAGCAACAACAACATCTGTTATGTCTCATTGTACATCACGTGACAGCGGACACTGAGCACTTAACTACTACATCACGTTTGCCTCGAGTAAGTATCAGCAACAACAACATCTGTTATGTCTCATTGTACATCACGTGACAGCGGACACTGAGCACTTAACTTACGATATCACGTTCCCTTACTGAAACAGATCAAGTGAGGCGATATTCTGGGGTGTATTTTCTCCGGAACATACTTTTTTGTTTTATTCATAACAAGTTAAAATGTACGAATAACAATTCATGGCTTTTTAACTTGCCCTTCCACAGTCGGCGTTGTCTAAGGTTTAGAAGATTTATTGCTAAAATGTAGATATTCCTAATTTAACTTAACCAAACACATCCAACTTAATTTAATGATGACTTGGTGCGTAGACTATTATTATTTAAGCACTGATATAAAACCCACTTTAATGTACGAAAATGTAAATATAATATTTGTTTTTTCTCTTTTGTTCGTCGAGGATGTAAAAATTGCTTTGCCGTCTGTCGTTATATCTGCCAATAATGGAATAGGCTTGAAATTAGCATTTACCATCAGCGAAGCCCGTTGCCCTTCATAAAATGGTTTACCAAGTTTATATTTGTCACTTCAATACTTCTTTTTCCAAATCTCACACACTTTACGTTTAATAACTAAACAAAACCGACGTGCTTATTGATAAATGAAAGATTTCTCTTACAGCTGTAATGTAACAACCTTTCAGATCGGAACAGCAACCAATGAGGTAGTTGCGACTGGCGGCTTGTAAGAGAAGTAGATATAGAGTAACGTTATAATACGCTACTCTATGATCTCAAGTCTTCTCTTGTTTACGGATATGTTATGTATGTTTTCAAACCTGGCAACAGCAAATTCCATTAGAGATTTGTTTAACATGTCTTAAAATGGCTTAAAAAGCAATTGAGTCATCTAGTTTCAAAAACTGATAGATAAACTCCTAGTTTATGATATTTTATACTTTTCTGCATATGAGTATACACTAACTTTCTACATTAACGATTGATATTCGCAAAAAACCGTTAAAAAACAAATGGATCTCAAAAGGTATTTTGTTTTCGAGAGAGAAATTGATTTTTTTTTTGAAATTAACAAACGTACCTGTAATCAAAAATATAAAAAAAGTACAGGAAAGTGATCCAAGCTGCGAAGCATACGGTGTCTCCAGATATATTCTTTGTTTTAAAAATATTTTTAAAACAACTTAGGACATCATTAACAATAAAACAAAAACTGAAAAACAAATCAAAATTAAAAATGGGAATACACTTGTGGAGAATGGAACTGAGGTTGCCAATCAGTTTAAGGAATTTTTCGCATCCGTTGCTGTTGGGCAAGGTCCTCGGCCATCTGAACCGCAAAATACGTCCCTTGCGAAGACAGAGTCCAGCAGCCTCAATGTTGCTGACGCATGACATTGAGAATAAGCTTCACTGAATTATTCAGCAGCTCCCAGCCAAAAAGTGAAACCATTTTAATCTTATGTCCCCATGGCGCATCAAACAATACTGCAAGCATTTGGTGAAACTCTTAACTCAATTGGTAAATTCTTCATTCTAAACCGGAGTTTTACCCTCGTTCCTGAAAATTGCAAAAGTTTATCCAATTTTCAAGAAAGACGACCCATTTTCAATCAATAACAAATCTGCCTGACTCACTTTTGCCAGTATTGAGCAACATTTTTGAAAAGATTTTACTCACAAGAATGCTTTACTTTTTGGAGAAAATACAGTCGCTCTGAAATGAACAACTTAGATTCAGAAAGGGCAAACCGACGATAGACTCAGTCGTGAGTCTTATCGATATGATTGTAGAGGGAATAGAATATCGGAAATACGATGAATGTGTGTTTTTAGAATTGTCCAAAGCATCCGACTGCGTTGACCACAGCAAAATTCTCGACAGACTTGGGTCCCATGGCATTAGAGGCGTGCCCTTTAAATGGCTTAACTCATTTCTAAGTCATAGATCGCAAGTTGTCCAAATATCAAATTAATCGTCAAAACCAATAGAACTGAGTTACTGTGTTTCCCAGACATCCATCCTCAGTCCTGTGCTTTCCCTGCTGTATGTCAACAACACAGGATCATCCCTTATGTATGGACTAGTGCAGTATGCTGATGATACGACTCTGTTTTAGTGCAATATCAAACTAAGTGTTGGAACAACAGGCCTTTGTTGACATCAATAACTGTGTACAATATTTCCAAAGACTCAATCTCACAACAAACATCTCAAAATTTAACGTTTAACATTTTGCTTTGCGCGATGTAGGCAACCATTGTGGACCTGCCATCTTGTTAGCTAACTCCACACTGGAAGAAGACCTCTCTTCACAATTCCTAGGAATACACATTGATCTACCTGTATGATTAACTTGGAATGAGCACATCAATCATTTTTGCGCCAAAAATTCCTCAACATTTACGTTTTGAGGTCCTTAGCAAAATACTGCCCAAGTCAGGAACTGATAACGGCGTATTATGGCTTAATTTACCCCCATTTGTCCTGAGCAGTGGTCCTGTGGGGAACGTTCGCAAGCTCTCAGTTTCAGAGAGCATCAAAACTTAAAAAAAAACTATAGGAATAATCGCACAAATAAAATTCAGAGTCGTGCAGGCAAGCTTTCAATGAATTGCAGCAGTTAACTCTACCTCTGTCTGTACATTTTGGAAACCACTTTGTTTTGTATGTATAAGTGTGCTTTAACCAGAGGCCGTGATATACACATGCATGAGACACGAGGTAACTGTGTGACACAGAATGGTGGTTTTTTGAACGCCAACCCTCGCAGGCAGGTGTTAATTTTATTAATAGACTGACAATTCAATAAAAAATTCCCTAACGCCGAAGCCACCTTAAACGCGTTTTGGCGTCATAAGCATTTTACAATGCCGGGGAGTTTTTTACATTTTACTGGGAGACCGCCCAATTAGTCGACCGATTCTGCTGTTTAAAGTGGGTTATATTGGCGAAGAATGAAAGGTGCGTAATTTTAAAATTGTGTGAATAACAATTTTTTGATATGAATGTAAGAAATTTTAGATTAAAATTTGCTATACAATATACTAGTATCGCGGCAATAAAACTGGTTTAATTGGTTTGGACTGACAGTTCGAAATAAAATCGTATCAGCCCCACGATACGTCACCTATTTCCAAAAGTGGGTTGGTTCTATATTTTAATTAATATACAAATGCTTAATTGATTTAAATTATCAAAACTGATAAGTATTGCAGTTCTCTCCAGGTAAACAATGGCGACGCCAGAATTGCCTGTCAACCTGGCTGTAGGTCGATTTCAATATCCTGGCAACTGTTATCTGCTTGTCTCTTCAGGAAACATCCGACCCATAAGAGAACTGTCGAAAATAGTTTATTTATTTATTCACGGCCAATTACAAAACTAAACACAGTTTGCAGATGGCTGTCTGCAATAATAAAATAAAAGCCATCATGACTACAATTAAATTATGGATAAATATATAATAAGTAATATTAACAAGATTGTATAGTAAGAAGCTAGATACTTAATGAAAAATAACAAACTGGATAGATGAGTGACACTAAATACCAGAAACGAATACAATTGATTACAACATAAGATAGACAACGAAAACACTAATAAGTAACATTAACAAAATTGTACAGTAAAAAGCTAGATCCTTGAATGAAAATAACATAACTAGATATATGAGTAACACCAAGAACCAGAAACGAAAACAATTGATAACAACATAATGATAGTCAACGATAACACTAATAGACTATGAAAAATTAACAATACATACTAGTAACTACTATAAGTACGTAACAACTTGAACATACTACGGAAAAGATAAATACATAACAATTTAAATAATTAATAACAGAAGATGCCGAATACACAATAGCCTAAGAGACGATTAAAATAAATACAATACAATAAACAATAAAGACAGATATGAGCCTTGTTAATGAAATACACCCGAAATCAGTTAAATGCCGCTGTTGTTTAGTATTTCGATTTGTTTAGTATTTGTTTAGATTTCGAATAGATTTCGAAAGTCAGTGCTCTAAGGATAGGAATAAAGTCCTCAGACTAGAAGTGCTGTCGTAGAAGAAATCATAGTTCGCGGAGACCAGATTTCCAAGCCTGTGCAGACGAGGGATGACGCTGTTCAATTCATGGTTTGTAGAACATGAGGGACGGCAGAAGAAGTCCGCGGAGCGAGTCCGGCCGGGAACTCTGATGTTGATCAAGCGAAGCAAGGCAGGACAGTCCAGATCACCAACAAGCACCCTCTGAAGAAATGTCAGGTCGTGCAACTGCCTTCTCACAATGAGAGGATTCAGGCCCAGAAACTCTTCCACAGCACGCACCGGCACATCCAAATACTCGAAACCCAATCTGACCCCGACCACACGCACAAACCTATCCTGAATTCGCTGCAGTCTTTGAATCTGACCTAGTTGATAAGGTGACCACACTACACTGCCAAACTCCAATACAGATCTCACCAAGGACACATACACTGTTTTCATTGCTTCGATGCTAAGTCCCCTTCTTGAAGTCCTGATAACAAATCCGAGCATCCGAGAAGCCTTGTTAATGATTGAGTCTATGTGGTCATTTGGGCTCAGGTTGGCAGACAGGATAACACCTACATCACGTGTGGAATAAGCTCTCTCCAACGATGAACCATCAAGCGAGTACTCAAAGTGGATATATCCAGCGGAACGATGAAAGGATATGGCGTGACATTTCTTAATATTAAGTTTCATGCTGTTCCAACCACACCAATCGTAGATACTACGCAGACTGACCTGAAGTCTGTGGCAGTCATCAATGGAACTAACAGAAGTAAAGATTTTTATATCATCAGCAAACATAAGGTAGTCAGAACTGATACATTTGGTGATGTCGCTTAGAAAGATGTAAAAGAGAAAGGGGCCGAGATGTGAACCTTGGGGGACACCCGATGAAGCATGAAAGGGCTGGGAAAAACCACCAGAAGATCTAACCATTAACATCCGATCGGTAAGGTATGAATGAAGCCAGCGTAGGAGGCTGCCCATAAACCCATAGGCACGTAGTTTCGCAACCAGATGACGATGACTCACGGTGTCGAAGGCTTTGCTAAAGTCCAAGTAGATACTATCAACCTGATAGCCGGCGCTGAAGGAAGATCGAATATAATGGTCGTATAGAACAAGATGCGTAGTAATTGATCTTCCCCGTGAAAACCCATGCTGTTCGGAGTTTAGGAGACTTTTGCAGCTGAAACTGATTCGATCAAGGACCAAGGCTTCAAAGACCTTGCCCAGCGCTGGTTGAATAACTATTGGTCTATAATTCTTAACATCCGAGATATCAGAGGATTTGTGGATGGGAACCACAAAACTAGTTTTCAAACAGTCGGGAAAGGTGCCAATCTTCAGAAAAACCGTTGAACAAAACAGTCAAATGGGGCGCAAGTAAAGTACAGCCCACCCCCCCCCCCCCCCACCCCCCCCCCCCCCCACCCCCCCCCCCCCCCACCCCCCCCCCCCCCCACCCCCCCCCCCCCCCACCCCCCCCCCCCCCCAAAGTATAAGATAATGAAAAATCTACTTGTGTACGGTTTCACTAGTGAAAGATATTTTACGGGATGATGTCTTTGGCGCTTTGGGATACTGCAGGACGTAATATATTCTAGAGCTGTTATTTTTATTATTCTTGGAAATATATGGAAAATTAAACAGTTTTTGTAAACATTTGTCTTTATTTTTGTATTGTATTATAACCCATTTCAAATCCTAACGCAAAAAATACGCAAATGGAAATTAGAAGTTTGACATTTATTTTTAAATAATTTAAACGAAGTTTCTTATAGTTTACTTCTCAAACTATATCTACTAGGAATCTCAAAATTTGTCAAAGTTTACTTCTCATGGAACAGGCATATTTTTTATTTGTTTGTCTTCAGTCTTATGTAAACTGTTGAAGCGTTCTATCAGACATTCTCAAAAGTGAGCGCTGAATTTTTTTAGGCTTATACAGAATCTCGTTACGAATTTCATTAAACAAATCTTGTATTTAGTGTATGTATAAAGTGTTATAATTCTATTTAATATAAAAATGAAATTTTTTGTATGTGTTTGTCCTTTATGGAAATCGTGAAAATACAATTGGACCAGATCCATGATGAGAATATTTGTACGTATAGAATATGTATTTTTCCTCCACCGGGAGAAGGTTTATAAGCTATGCCCATACCCCTTTCTCGTATTCAGGAATTTCCGCCCCTCTGGTTACAGAATATACCCATAAGGAAATGGCATTGCAGCAAACATATGGTTAACGTCTCTTCCATTCCAATATTTTTAATCAGCTGTTCTTTTTGTAATCATATATTACACTTATAGTTCTTAAAGCATAGCGAGTAAGCTTAAGAGAAACGACAAATATTTTTGTTTAAACTGTTTCTGCAATCACTGTTAAACATAGACTTTTACTATCCAGATAATACAATTCAAATGTGACGTAAAAATTCACCTTTAACTGCACTATTTATTTAATATAAACCATGCTCATGATTGATCAGAAGAAGCAATGCAGATATCCATAATATACAAATCTTTACGTTGGCTACAAATATAAAGAATGTTATAAAAATCAACCTTATTTGTTTTTTTTGACAGAAGTATGGTTCTCCAAAAACTCCTTGTGTACATATTCTCTCGATTCGGAGACAACAAAGCAAGCTCAATCGTGGCATCGGAGATTAATAAACTAATTTAATCTAAATATTATTATAGTAAAAAAAAAATTTAACTAAGTAATATACAGGACTCTTCTCGGTGTCTAAGGATTTGCGTGCGAAGCCCGTGGGTAACAGCTAGATAGATGCAGGAATTATGGTACATACATTCATAATACGCCCCAAGAGGGCTCACGATGGAACGACTTATCAATTATCTCAGCAATGTTTTATAATGTTATAAGAAAAAGAATAAGAGAATATAAGTGGTACTGTTTTTCAACGGGAAATTGCGGTGCGAAGCCGCGGGCAACTTTTGCAAAAAATTATTGAAATGCGCAGCCAAAGCGCGCCGGGCCCGCGCTAGTAATATAATATTTCTTGCATACGAATTAGAGTAATTAAAACTAATTACATAACTTTGAGTCAAAGTGGGCTGTTGTACACTGGGTATTTTCTTTTATCGGTCATAAACTAAAATTCCTATTTTATAAGTAAGTTCATATTTCTTTTGTGTATATTTCGGTACATTAACACAGTTTTGTATTACTAAAAAATTAAATAAGCTCTCATTTGAATTAAAAACATAAACATATCTAATCATAGTTTACATAATTAAACACTTTTAACATCAATGTTTTATATACAATGTTTAGTTTTCTTTGAAAAAAAATACATTTATTACTCAATATTATAATTCAAGAATATCACACTGACACCTGTGGATGATAAATGAATTAGATTGTGAAGGAAGTTGCAATGTTTTTCCAGTTGGAGCGTTATGATCCGCGGTATTTATTTTGTATTTTTCATCCTCAAATTAAGTATTTTTCAGTATTCGTGAATCAGTGAGGATTATGATACTTCAAGACTAGTAAAGTAATCAGTACGAGAAATTATTTGTACTTTGTAACCATATGGAGTACTAGATAAAAGGTTCTCAGTAACCGGTTACAGGAATACTGGAGAAAAGTAACCGTTACGAAGTACTGATTTCTGAAATACCATCTCACCTCTACCAAGAGACACACACACAACCTGTATTTTGTCTGAGGGGAAGGTTTGTAAGATGGTGACGGGATCTATCCACGTGTTCATATCTGCCAATAGGCCCAGCGGCGATGTCTGTGTGTATTTGAACTTGACTTGGCCAAGTGCCTTGGTTATCCTTGGTAATCGAGGTCGTTGTAATACAAAAACTGCATTAACAAGCGATAATTGTTTAGTAGATAGAGTAAAACTGATAATCTTCATCGGACCGCGACCAAATTTAACAGTTCCATAGCACTTTTTATAATGTTATTAGTGATATTATTAATCACTATCGAATTCTTCAATCGAAATTTTTAAAAGTCATGCTACAGGTTTTACTGCGTACCTACGTAATACCTAAACAAAGTTATAATGATTCGTACAACACTTTTTGCGCGAGCTAAAGTTAGTTATCGAATAAAAGTTTAGTTTGTTCCAATTCAGTAAGCTAGGGTTTTGATTTATACCTTCCAGTTTAACCTACCACGGGGCACAGCAAAAACCGATGTGTAAATGTGGGCAACTCTGTGGATATCCAGGAGCGGCACATCAATAACCGCAAATGTCGAGATTCTGGGGTGCGCAAGGGCAATTCGATAGGTCTAGTCTACTGCGGGAGATGACTGTTGGAGTTTGGTGGGGTTCGTTCCCTAACTAGCAAAGGTTCTTGGTAGACTTGACAAGGGTGTGCCACCCCCTGCCTACTGTGACTGGAGAGGCTGGTTTCAGAGCTGGTCTCCCCTTCTTCTGGGGACATGACTTTGAGATTAGTGCCCTAATCTTCCTCATGGTATCTCGTTAGGAGGCGGGCCCCTATCCCCTAACCTTACCCATCCTGCATATCCTGTCACTCCGAAGCAGCGCTAAGGTTCTTACAGGACAAAGTGCAATTTATAAGCTTCTTGTTCACTTATAAGAACAAAAAAAAAAAAAAAAAAAAAAAAAAAAAAAAAAAAAAAAAAAACTTGAGTTTTATTTTTCATTTATAAAACTAATGTTGCAGTATATAACGGTTTTGTTACAATGAAAGTTGTTTCAGAGCAAAAAGGCTTTCTCTATCACTAAACGAGCAGTTATCACTAGTAAAAGCCTTGACCGTATTACAACGTTAGTGACAAATGCTAACAGCGATATCACTTGCTGGATTGACATTATTTGTGCAACATGATTGCGGAGGTGTTTGTACAGTTTATACTTATACTTTCCGTCCTCAAAGGAATTGAGAGTACTAATGTAGTACAGTTTGTGTTAGTATGCGGCTAAAATGTGTACAACGAAGCTGAACATAAAATTACCTCAATTGACCTCGAATAATGTGAGTATGTTTTATTAGTAAATCGATACCAAAGTGGTTCGAATTCCACGTGGAATGTTCGGTCCCCTTCTTGGGTTTTCACGGCTAGCATCATGGCTACCCCATCCACACAGCATCAAAACATCGTTGCAGACAGATTCAGATAGTTGTTTTTGGTTTAAAATCTATTGATCGCTCTTTACTGTTTTGTATAGTTTAAGTTTGTAGTTTTTATTTAAAGTGTTTTGTGACGTTGTGTGAACCCGGAAAATAGTATTTAATAGATATTTAACAGGTTAAGTCCCAGACTAAATTTGATAGTACTACCTATGTCCCCTATGTCCCATATGTATCACTTTTGCTTCATGCTTGAATTATTCTATATCCCATGTGCAGCACATTTGCTCACATTACACGTCTGTGTTTGGAGCTGCATGAATCAGATAGGATGCATGTTTTATAGCTTTCTAACATATACTGCCTTGTTGCCTGGGACATGGTTACTGTCTACAAACTATTGGGTTCTGAAAGTTGGCAACCCTTTCCCCCTCCACCACGTAAAGTACACAAAGCAAATTAAAACAGCATGCCAGGGGTGCGACATCAACGTAAATATTTGCACAGATTGTTTTTTCTCAAGACATTTAGTAACATTAAAGAAATAGATTGACTATGTTTTGTAGAAACAAAATTTGTAACACTTTTTTAGTAATACTAAAACAGTACATTGATTATGTTTCATTGTGGTTTCTACTACTTTAAAAACGTAATTTACATGGTATTTGTTAATAATTATGGAATAAATAAAAAATTATTTTGTACACTATTTTGAGCATGTGTTTTAGTTTATATAGGCCTACCAAAATATTCAAAATTTAGGCATGAAGCAATTGTGATCACGAAGAAATTACTTCAGCGTCCCATGTGCAGCAAAAGTGTTCACATGTAAATTTCTCAGTCAAATATTACACAAAACAATTTTTTTTTCTTATTAATATTGTTTTATTGGCCAATAAAAAGTAAAATGCAAGGTAAAAAGTTGTCTGGGATTTGGGAAAATTTCTTCATGTAAGGTCCGGGATGTGAGAGTAGTCAGCTGTGAAGCTAATAATGCTGCACATGGGACTTAACCTGTTAAGTTAAGTTAAGCATGGCAATCTCTTTTTTGTGAGCAAGAACGTAGCCAGGAGAGGGGAAGGGGCAAGACAACTGATATTTTTCCGTAGACAGAAAGTAATTCCTCATTTTGTTCCTAAAAAAGTTCTTGGCCCGTTGCTTTGTTGAAAACGATCTTTCGGCAGTACATTTCAGTAATACTGAAATATTTAAATAGTAATCGATTACTGTACTAAAAGAGTAATTGAAAATTTGGAGGGTCTGCACCCCTTGGATCCCCTCGCTGGCTACGTCCTTGAGGCGGGAAAAGCATTGACGCTTACATAGTAATGGAACTTTATTCTTTGTTTAAAGGTTATTTTTGACGATGGAAGGATTGTGAAGGAAACAGGATTTTTCCGGACATTTGCCATCGTTCAGTGAAACAAAAAATCAGTAACACTACGTATCACTACGTACCACTACGTAGGTCAGTCGTAGGTGGTTAGTAAAACGAATGAAGACGTATTGTGACCTGTATTTCGTAGTTCAGTTTTAATGATTAGTGTTGTGTATAGTTTTTTTTATTAAGTGCATGTTTATAGAGTTAGTGAAGTTGACAAACAACATGTAGGTTGTGATTCCTGACTTAGGCGTGCCACAACGCTTTGGTAAGATTTGTTTATTTTAACCTAGTTTGTAATTATGTATTAGGTTAGTTCTTTACCTGAAGAAGAGATCAGATTGCAGATGGCAATGTCCGGAAAAATCTTGGAACTTTATGTTGTCTAACATGTCTATCTAAACATTCTTTATTAAACTTGTAATACAGAATTTAAGTCTGAATGAAAGGTTAAGACAACCATTGTACTAATCCATCAATTGGCAAATTCCGAAAGAAACATGCAGCAGTTTAAAGATGGCCTGTAAAAAGTTTGCGAAGCGAAGTTACAAACAGAGAAATGCTGAATATGTCAGGTGTAACAGTGTTTCATTATTCCTTGCAACAATATTTATCGTGCTTATAACAAAACTAAAACTAAATGAAATTGGTAACACTGTAGTCAGAATAGAATGAAAAATAATCCTTCCTCAAATTGTAATAGTTTGCGTCATAAGATAGCTTTTACAAGAGTCTATTTTACAAAATACCAACGAACAGGGGTTTTCATAATTAATGTTTTTTGAAAAAACATTGTTTTAAAACACAGTCAATAAATTATTTTTAATTCATTGAAGGAAGAGATCTCCTTATTGGAAAAATCTACTGCAGTAAAAAAGGAACACACACTTATTAACACGGTAACTTAATAAACTATGTATTAGTTTTGACCGTATATGTTGTATGTATATTATTCCTTTATTGATAAAATTATTAATTTATTATTATAAAATTATAAATTACCTTTAACGTAAAAAGGCCTTGCGCAATAACTTTAAATTTTTTAGACAGTTGGGCATTTCTTTTACCGCAATACTATTAATATGTTTAAAGAGTGACAAATGGTGTAGCCAAATATGTATTAGTTGTAAGAAATTAACTTTCCACACTTCGAATAATTTTTATCGTATCAAAACCTTAATTGATCTGAATCGCCCGAGAGGCACGTTAACTCATTTAGTCCTTGCCAAAAAAATGAGACGGAAGGCGTGGGCTTAACGACACAATAACGCTGGGGCATAATTAATTCGCCTTTCAAAGCCCTTGTGTTCGTTTCACTTACATCTTAGAGACGAGAACGAGTGCGAAATTATTTTCGTTTACATATATTACATACTTTCAAGAGAATACTCCAACCCTGACTGTACTAAACTCAGATTACGCTGTACTGTACCAGGTTGATTAACATTTAATCGAGTGAATATTTAATTTACAAGTGAGCCTTTACTGTATATAATAAACTAAAATATTGAATGGCGTATGTAGAATAGGAATTTTATTAATTTTATAGGTCTTAGGAAAAATTTTTATTTTTAAACCATCAATTCCAAGTCTCTTTCTAGCGTGTTTTAAGTGTTTACCAATTAAAAGGGTTTGTTTATTTTTGTGATACATAATGATAGCTTTGTTTCATTTAGTTCACATCCTGATTGATACACTAAGAGACACTGAGTACTGACATTTCATGAAGTGAGTTGATAGCGGTCAAGAATAGATAACAGCGAGCCGTCCTTATCAGCTGAGACTAAAAAATAACTTGTTGCTATAAGAACCTGGAAATCTGGCAGCTGATATCTTGATCCAGTATACCTTAGATAGTAGTTGATAACTCTTTTTACATACTCGTTTTCTAAATTTGTTTATTTGGTTTTTTACAAGAAGCTGTTGTATTAACATTTTCTAACTTTAATGTTTTACAAAAGATATTAATTGTAAATTGTTTTTATTACATGTTTGGGGTACAAGTTGCCTTGGCAAATACGGCACCAAAGAAAATTATTGTCTTTCGTCACAATAATAGGTCCGTCATGAAGAAGGGAGAAAGCGATAAAATTAATTTTGAATAGATTTTTTATTTATACTTTTTTGTAGAATTATTAACGTTTTCATTTTCTTTCTGTATATAAGCAGTGTAGCTTTACATTGATTTTTTTAGTTATTTCTAGCTAAGCTTACTTTATACCTTATTGCCAGAGTGGCTTTTTCTTTATTTTCTTCTTTATTTATTTTATTCCCCCGTAGAGTACGAGATCACATATATCTGTTATTTATTTTTATTTGTCCTTCCTTAATTTATTGTATTACTAATCTTTGACCGTGTGATACGGACCTAACCGTTTCAAATTGAGAACTTTGATATTTTGTTTTTTTTTATTATCTTTTTCTTTATTTCCTTTTTTTAAATTTAATACCCTGGAGTATGAGAGCTTTGAGATCAGTTTTATTTTATTTACTGTATTACTTAATTTACCTAACAAACAATATCTCTTTGTAAGGCAGACTTAATAGTTGTATATATATATAGTTAGGATATTTTGGTTATTTAGTTGGTAATATAATAGATGTAATAGGCTTCAAGACTTTATTTATCCAGTCGATTTGACTACAGTTTTAATTAAAAGCCTCTAATGTGAATAGCTTTTCTTGCGGCATTAAAGTATCATGCCACAACACAAGTAGTAAAGCTATTTATATTCTTCCAAAGAATGTACTCGGACCTTTTGCTGTAGAATTGGAAATATGGCTATCACCTGTGGGTTTCCTGAGATTTCTGTAAGGACTTTAACGCAATCCCAGTAATGCTCCTGATGTCTGCCATTTGGCAGCCCATCTTGTTTTTTTAAGTCCTCTTTATGCAATAGTGTTTCTTGGATGTAATCGTCTTTGATCATAGTCTCGAGTACAGAAGATATTGAGGTCGATGTGCTAAAATAAGCAACAACTCTGGCATAAACATAAACAGTTTAGCTGCTTGAAGATACCCAGTTAGCTAGGACCAGTTTCAAGGAGTGTTGTCGAACACGTGAAGATACTATGCCAAAGTGTTATCAGTCACGAGTTGAGCTTTGCAATCCCCAATACCCCCTGACATACTTGCAGCTGTGACATATAACTGGACACTCATATATTCAATAGATATGTCCAGTGACGAAAACATTTTCAAGCCCAATTCTGCCATTTCAGCGTCAATGTCGTTTACCATCCAGAACGAATCTTTCCACAGGACAACCATTATTACTTCTTTTTTGTTCTCTTAGGACAAGAAGCATATAAATTGTACTTAGTCCTGTAAGAAACCTTTGTTCTGCTTCCGGAGTGACGTAATTCAGGATGGGTAATTAGGGAATAGGGGCCGCCCTCCTATCGAGATCCATGAGGAAGAATTAGGGTACTACATCTCCGTCATGACTCCCCGGAAGAAGGGGAGGCCAGCTCTGAACCAGCCTCCCCACTCAAAGTAGGCAGGGGGTGGCACACCCATGTTGAGCGCTAGCAAGAACCTCTGAGGTTAAGGAAAAACGAAAAACCCCACCAACTCCAACAGTTAATCTTCCACACAATCGACTAGACCTATTAAATTGGCCCATGAACCCTCAGAATCTCGATATTTGCGGTTAGTGATGTGTGCCGCTTCTGGACATCCATAAGATTGCCCAGATTTAAGTTACACATCGGTTTTTTGCTGTGCCCAGATTACTTAATACATAATTAAACAATAAAAGTTAATTGATCATGCTGAGTTATGTTCGGAGGTTGAATCAACAATAGTATTTGCTTTCTCTTAACTCCTCAACAACTGTTGGAACAATCTTAATTATACATTATTTAGATAAACTCACTAACCTTGTTTTTGACAAATAACTTGTATTCCCCCAGACCAGGATTGCCATTATTTTCTATACGGCTTTTTAAAAAGTCCATCGTACACCAACTGGAGAATCCCTAAAATGTTCCCATTGGCTGAAGATTCAAAAGACCTCGTTTTCAGAGCCCCAAAAGGCTAATTTACGAGCACTAAGAAACTTAATTACGTGAACGACTCAAGTACAACTTTTATGCAAATATTCTACTTCGTTTGAATACTGTTGTGTGAAGAGCAGAATCGATTTCCCAAGTACTTTGTTTCTGATAACGTAAGATTGTGTGTTAACCCTATGCTCAGTACTTATCTCATATTGTGAAAAATATATAAGTAATTTTACAAATGTTATCACCTTGAAAAAATGCATTTTCAAGAGTGCCTTTAATCGCAAAGCTTGCACGGGACGTAATAAAATCAGTAATTTTAGTGTTCAAATACATTAACCACTCTCCTTTTGTAGTTGTCCATTTTGTAAACGAGTAAATAACTTCATCCAAAATTGCAAGTCTATAAATCAATTTTAAAAAGTACTAGTAACCCGATCGGTAAGCTTCGCTCACGCTCAGCCAGTAATAATCTCTGGGTTGGCGTCTGTATAACATATACCTAATAATGTTATCAAGCTTTGGAATGTTCAAAATATAATAGTGTTCTTTAAATGAAAAAAATTATGTATAAGCTAAAATCTCAAAATTTTAGGTTATAAAGGTTTTTAAAAGGAGAGAAGATAACATATCTTACCACATATTGCAATCGATCAAGAATAAAAGATAATAAAAATTCCAAAAGATGTTCTACAAATAAACAAAACGTGATTCATAGGACGCAAAATTCAAAATTGTGTCACACATACTGTAAAAATATTATTTTCATTTAGGTAGTAGGCTATACTTTGGAGGGTTAAAAGGCACTGTCCTTAAAAAAATTAAATATTCCATTAACTCCAACATTAAATCACATGCCGTTAATACTTGGCTACAAAAATACGAATTAAGCTTAGTTTACATGGGATGGAGAGTGTAGGGGATATAAATGTTTGCTATGTTTTCATCAAAGGCGGAATATCACATTAATTAAGGCACTTAGTGCAGCCTGCACTCTAGCAAAATCCTGTACCGTAAATAGACGTTCAGGTACTCAATACCTTGTTGAACGTCCACCGCACAATCGGTGTAACAATGACTGTAGAATATCACATTAATTACTAAATAAAGCCTCTACTCTAGTAATATCATGTACAGTAAATAGACGTTCAGGTACTCAATACCTTGTTGAACATCCACCGCACAATCGGTGTAACAATGACTGTAGAATATCAAATTTATTACTAAATAAAGCCTCTACTCTAGTAATATCATGTACAGTAAATAGACGTTTCAGGTACTCAATACCTTGTTTGAACATCCCACCGCACAATCAGTGTAACAATGACTGTAGAATATCAAATTAATTACTAAATAAAGCCTCTACTCTAGTAATATCATGTACAGTAAATGGACGTTCAGGTACTCAATACCTTGTTGAACGTTCACCGCACAATCACTGTAACAATGACTGTAGAATATCAAATTAATTACTAAATACGCACAATCAGTGTAACAATGACTGTAGAATATCAAATTAATTACTAAATAAAGCCTCTACTCTTGTAATATCATGTACAGTAAATAGACGTTCAGGTACTCAATACCTTGTTTGAACGTTTCACCGCACAATCAGTGTAAACAATGACTGTAGAATATCAAATTAATTACTAAATAAAGCCTCTACTCAGTGTAACATCATGTACTGTAAATAGACGTTCAGGTACTCAATACCTTGAATACGCACAATCAGTGTAACAATGACTGTCGAATATCAAATTAATTACTAAATAAAGCCTCTACTCTAGTAATATCATGTACAGGAAATAGACTTTCAGGTACTCAATACCTTGTTGAACATCTACTGCACAATCACTGTAACAATGACTGTAGAATATCGAATTAATTACTAAATAAATCCTACACTTAAGAAATATCCTGTACAGTAAATAGACGTTCAGGTACTCAATAGCTTGTTGAACGTCCACCGCACAATCAGTGTAACAATGACTGTAGAATATCAAATTAATTACTAAAATAAAGCCTCTACTCTAGTAATATCATGTACAGTAAATAGACTTTCAGGTACTCAATACCTTGTTGAACGTCCACCGCACAATCAGTGTAACAATGACTGTAGAATATCAAATTAATTACTAAATAAAGCCTCTAACTCTAGTACTATCATGTACAGTAAATAGACGTTCATGTACTCAATACCTTGTTGAACTTCTACTGCACAATCAGTGTAACAATGACTGTAGAATATCAAATTAATTACTAAATAAAGCCTCTACTCTAGTACTATCATGTACAGTAAATAGACGTTCATGTACTCAATACCTTGTTGAACGTCCACCGCACAATCAGTGTAACAATGACTGTAGAATATCAAATTAATTACTAAATAAAGCCTCTACTCTAGTACTATCATGTACAGTAAATAGACGTTCATGTACTCAATACCTTGTTTGAACGTTCCACCGCACAATCAGTGTAACAATGACTGTAGAATATCAAATTAATTACTAAATAAAGCCTCTACTCTAGTACTATCATGTACAGTAAATAGACGTTCAGGTACTCAATACCTTGTTGAACATCCACTGCACAATCAGTGTAACAATGACTGTAGAATATCAAATTAATTACTAAATAAAGCCTCTACTCTAGTACTATCATGTACAGTAAATAGACGTTCATGTACTCAATACCTTGTTGAACGTCCACCGCACAATCAGTGTAACAATGACTGTAGAATATCAAATTAATTACTAAATAAAGCCTCTACTCTAGTACTATCATGTACAGTAAATAGACGTTCATGTACTCAATACCTTGTTGAACGTCCACCGCACAATCAGTGTAACAATGACTGTAGAATATCAAATTAATTACTAAATAAAGCCTCTACTCTAGTACTATCATGTACAGTAAATAGACGTTCAGGTACTCAATACCTTGTTGAACATCTACTGCACAATCAGTGTATCAAATTAATTTACTAAGTGAATCCTACACTTAAGAAATATCCTGTACAGTAAATAGACGTTCAGGTACCCAGTAGCTTGTTGAACGACTACCGCACAAGCAATCCAACATCAAACGAAAGTAGAACCATGCGGTAGACCTCAAGCGTTATTCAATATTTACAATGTAGAAAGTTTGGGGCAAAAGAAACTAATAGCTTTCTGATCAAAGACAGAATGTAGTTTCTACCGTCTCCTTTATAGTTTTCTGTTCGACAAGTAAACTGCTTTCCAGAGAATTCTCATTGTTTCTCTGTGCAAGAAAAAAAAGAACAACACTTTTTAATGTCTTTGCAATATTCACAAAATAGTTGTATTTTAGCAGGACATACAGCCTAGCCCAATTGGTTCGAATTTAATAATTCCTAAGAAAATTGTAAATTGTATTTTGTGATATGTTTATGGTAAAACGTGAGCTTAACAATTCTATGATCAACGATGCAATAAATACCACCATATTGGCAGTATGGAGTATACTTCTTAAAAAAGTCTTAATATATATGTCGTTTAATGAACATTTTTTGTTCTTCGTACTTGATTTGTTGGATCAGTGTTAAATGAGAAAAGCTCTTCTGGCAGCACTCAGACAGCTACCTATTCTTCTTCTGGTATCCAATAAGTTTCACTACGTACAAAACATGAATTCTGTTTTTTTTTCTTAATTTATGTAAGAGAAAAGTGAACTATTTTATTTTTCGTTTATCGTAGACAATGTTTGGGTCTTTTCTAATATGTCCCCGCATTCTCTATTTTAATTTCTATAGCCACCAACTGTTTTTTTTTTTCCATTCATTATTACAGAGCGTGAGTCTTATCGGTATTAATAGAGGCAGTAAATGATTTGCGAATGAGTTTTAAAATTGTACCGAGCGCCAAAAGACCCTAGCTTGCCTATTCACAACTCAGATCACACTATGGCTTGCCCCGCTGCGCAGCGCTTTGCGCTGCTTGCTCTTTTAGAAAAAAATTAACTCGAGCTTGCAAAGTCCAAGCCTCAGATCAACTCACCACGCTTTATTGAACAAGAAAAAACATGGACTGCTTACACACACAAAACTCTGACAGAACTAACGCAGGTTTCATTACAGGCAAAAGATAAGCGTCGCGCGTTTATCACTGATAAGATAAGAACGAGTTTATACTAGAAGTAGTACCAGGAACTACACTGCCCTACGAACTAATTATTGTCAAAAACCTAGCTTAACCTAACCTCAATTACCTTTAGAAATTACATTTGTAGCTCTAGTAACGTAATCTAACTTATAGAAATTAAAAAATAGAGAATGCGGGGACATACTAGAAAAGACCCCAATGTTTTTGTAAAGTAAGTCAGTCTACAATAGTGATATGTAGTTATGTGATCAAAATTGATATTAAAATACAATAAACTGAATATAGAAGTCTCAATAAACTGTCTCAAACTGTTAATTCCAGTTTTAAAATATTTAATTAACATTGTTTGAGATGTTTTTATCTATTTTAGAGTTCTTAAGAAACATTTTTAATTAGTAAAATTAAGAACACAAATCTTAGAAGTTTGTATGAGATGGAAAATTAAAGAATAGAGTCTGCGAATGCCAACAGTTTAGTAGTATTGTCTAGTTTCAGTTCCTGTCCACCAGGTTGTTGACTGAGTTTAGTTTGGACTGCTGCCAATAGATGCTCTGTTCTTTCTTCCTCAGCACTAAGCACTTATTGGTATTAAAAATTAAAAAAATACATGGATTATTCATTTTTATACATTGCATTGTATTTATAAATAAAAGATGTAAGGCATATCTCTCTAATAAAAAAAAAAAATCCCCCACCCCCCCCCCCCCCCACCCCCCCCCCCCCCCACCCCCCCCCCCCCCCACCCCCCCCCCCCCCCACCCCCCCCCCCCCCCACCCCCCCCCCCCCATTTGTTTGTTTCCAAAAGTTTAAGTAGAACTACAGATTTTTCAGTTGGGAGATCACTACTAAATAATATAAAAAAGTCAACAATTCAAAATGTTTGGCTTAAAAAAAGCATTAAATAACGTATATTTTAAGGGATAGTCAATATCTTGTTTTGCGTGTATAAAACCATTCTTTGGTACTTTTCCATATATATAGTGGACGGGTGGTCTGGGAAACTGTATAAAAGCCCTGATTCCCCCAACAACTGACCAACGCCTAGGAAAAACTATACGATAGAGATATAAAATTTCTAGCTCCGCGGGCCTGTAAATTTTGAAACATTTCCATAAGCAATGCATTGATACTAACACATATTATTAATATAAAGATTCTGTAGATACAATCAATTTTCAAAGTAAACATTATTATATTGACTGGACAGTACAATCAAAACACATACATAAAATAAATGCGTTTGAACGGTTGGTTATAGCAGTAGAAAATCTTGGTGTTGACGAAATCAACCATTTGCACACGAGTGGTTCCAATATTGATGGCGCTCGAATTTTACATCACAATCTTGTATATGTATTTCTACTGTATTTCTACTGTATTGAAACGGAATCAGTAGTTCCAAAATAGTGTGCAAACATTGTTGTCATTTATAATTTCAATCATATTGTTTGTTGTAAATTCCAATACTAATTCAAAATAACATGAGAATTTTATAACTAATTTTACGTAATTTGTATTGTAATGTTATTTTCAATTGTTGGTAGTTATAAGACGTAGTAAGAATTCTATTTACATTTTTTGGTGTTTTATCTCCAAACTAGCAGTTATCCGCTGCTTCACACGCAATTTTGTAGGTTTTGCAACTGAATGAGCACTACTGGTTGTTTATATTATATAGTTAATTATATTTCTTACGCTAATAATTATGGCCATAGTAATTTACTTTGTTCTAAGTATGTTTTGTTCCATAGTTTTTTTTTGTTTTCTTTTCCAGCGAAATTTCATCTTACATAGTTCTTGTCATCTGCTTCAAATGAGTCTTAGGAGTCAAATTCTGACCTTATGTTTAGGGCATTTTCTAAGGTAGATTAGTACTTACCTAATAGCTGAATTTAAATTATTAATAAAAAATGCACTGTTTAGACAATTACTATAAATGTACACAAATTGAAAATAATAAGTAATGTTTAAATTTGATTTCATTTGACAGGTTCAATTCAATTTACATTACACGAGTTTAAGAGACCAAGATGGCATTTTTAGTAACTTTAAAGACCGGTGGGACATAGCCCAGAGGAATTTTCGAAATCAGAATAGGCCTATTATATTCATCCCAGGAACCGTAAGAATGCCCATGCAAAATTTCGATGCAAATGGTTGAGTAGTTTACGCGTAAAAACAAAAACAAAAAATAAAAAGGCACTTTCGCATTTACAATATTATTAGGATATTTATAAATTCTGTTTACATCCTAATGAACGGCAATGATAATTTAATATACTATTAAAAGTATAAGAAGGCTTAAATGTAAAAATAATGTTTTGCTAATGCGCTTATGTAAAACATGACATTGTTTGCCTGTCTGGGACTTGGCTCGATAAGTCAGTGTAAAGCTCTGAGTTATTTACGGACGAGTTTGCAGTGTACAGATAAGGCGATGGTATCAGAAGTGTTGACAGTGGTCAGGAATAATGTTGGCGATCCGAGCTAATATCTTATCTCTCCGCTGCTGATAGTGTATCCATGTTAAAGCTCGAACTTTTCAATTCTATACTTGGTTCACTTTTTTATTTTTGTACGATTTACATTCCGCCTCAATGAAGTAAAAGATGGTTTATAAATCGATGTTCGAAATTCTTGTTCATTATTCGCATAGCGTATTAGTAACTACAATATTATCGTTATTGGAGATTTTAATCTTCCGTTAATGTCCGACTCTAATTTTAATTTTACTGTTTATCAATTTACGTGTTCAACAATGTTAAACACTTAAATGATAGAACACTGGATCTGGTAATCATTAATATTATTGGTCTGAGTGTTGTTGCGAATCTGATGTTCTGATGTTACTGTACATTATCACCATCCCCAGTCTTGTCCGCCTGTCTGTTTGAAAGGGCAGTTGACGTGTAGTTAGTTCTTCCTTATTTATAATACAATTTTTCAATAACTGATTTTAATATGTTTTGTGTAGCAATAGTCCGGTACAAACTGGGGTAGTGCCTTGCTTTGTAATATCACAATTCTTTTCGCTTTTTTATTCGTGTTTGGATGAATATACAAAGAAAAGTACAAGTAGACCGTCTAACATATTCCTTTTGGTACCTATGATGTTCAAATTATTAATCAAATTAAATAAAAGGCCGGATTTAGAACATGATATCTTAGATCACGGAACTTATACTTACAACAATATCGGCGACTTCGAGCAACTGCAACTTTAATCAATGAAGCGTAAGCTAACTATCTGTCAAGAATTGAAGAATCTTGAAAATATGATCCACGGAAATTCTGCCTGTTTGTCAGGTCAAGGAAAACAAGCAACTTGAGAAAACTCGGTAAATGAATTTTCTTGGGAGGCTGAAAGATTTTCTGACGGCTTGGGTGTAGAGTCAGCGTTTGCGCTATATTTTGTGTCGATGGATGACGAACCGGAGGGCCTCGATATGATGGTGGCGGTGGCTAGCTAGGTTTGCGGTGATGGATGTTGGATGTTGAACATCTGGATATCAACCATGTTACTGTAGAGCAAATTGTCGCTGCAGTTCGGCGGCTTCCTTCTAAACGTTCATTTGGACCCGATCTCATTCCTGTTTACATAATTAAAGGACGTTCTTACATAATTACAAAACCACTTTGCCATATAATTAATTTGTGTATTTCCAAAAGCCAATTTCCGGAGATTTTAAAAATTACCAGAATCACGCCATTATTAAAGAAAGGAAATCCATTAGATACTGTAAATTATAGGCCTGTATCATTCTATCAAAACCGGCTAAGGTGTTGGTGATAGATATTCATAATATAGTCTTCTCTCATATGAAGCTTTACATAAAGTCGTAAGCGACATGGGTTTATGCCTGCTCGTTTAATAGTAACGAACTTAGTAAATTGTATAAACTCCACTTCACGTTGTCTAAACAAAAAACATTTCTCTAAAGCTAAATGAGGTTATTTGACTAAAAAAGATTAACTGCTATACATTTCTACAAATTTAATCAAAATAAATTTCATTCACATCTAAAAAAATAGACGCCAACATTTATCTCATTTAGGTTATACATCTGATGTTTGGTGTTCCACAAGGTAGTAATTTAGGACCGTTCCTATTTAATCCATTCATAAACGATCTTTCCTTCTCTGTTAGTAGTAAAGTTTTAACGAATGCAAACGATTTAAAAATATATAATACCGTGAAACAGTAGAAGATCGTTTGATATTGCAAAATTATGTAAACTCAGTATTTCGATGGTTTGGTCTAAACAAGTTAGACTTAAATATTTCAAAATGTTGTGTTATGTCGATTCATCGTAAAACAAAGCCACTGGTGTTCTGATATAAAATTGATGCTACGGAACTTCTTTGAGTGGATGAATTTCGTGATCTGGGCGTATTGATGACGAGCGACTTGCAATTTAAAGATCATGTAGAGAACATATGGCAGCTGTGATTACAAGAAGTTAGGCTTCATCATGCGTACGAACAGACTATTCAACGTGAATGTTGAGTTTTGGTCCAGTTCACATTGCTGTTGCAGACTCGACTCCTGAATTCTGGAGTCATGTTTGTATGAAACATCCAAAAATAGTCAGCGCCGAAGAACGAAGAAGTTCAAACGAAACCTTCCCCCCCGCATCGTTTCGACATCAGATACATCCAGAGTACAACACATAGTGCAATCTTGATGAAGAGGTATTCTTGTTGCCTCATCAGATGCACAATTGGATGCACTAAGATGTTGACTGACACGATCCCAAAGCACGGTGGTGCAACCGAGTCTTCTACACATAAAGCAGCTACAGCTAGTTTGCAACAGCTGACTAAACAGCGGAAAGAGATTTGGGATAGTAGTTCAGGAGAATCAATATAATTGTTCAAAAGTCTTGATTATCTCTCCGCTCTTATTTATTCTAAGATTCAGCCAATCACGATAAAGCTCCGCTCTATACAGATGAGTGCTTATTACTGGCAGTTTCGGTTTACCATGGCTCTCGGTTAACTTTCGGTCGACGAATGATGATGGACTCACCACAGCGAGTTTGAAATATGTAAAGAATTTAATTGTGTGAGCAACGATTAGATGCGGAGTGAACCGGAAGACTCTACGACGTAATCGGCCGCGTAAACCGCGTAAAGAATTAATTAAACTATATTTGATCTTCAAT
Organism: Homalodisca vitripennis; assembly: GCF_021130785.1. Classification (NCBI taxonomy): domain Eukaryota; kingdom Metazoa; phylum Arthropoda; class Insecta; order Hemiptera; family Cicadellidae; genus Homalodisca; species Homalodisca vitripennis. The sequence continues at coordinate 129,890,649 of NC_060213.1, forward strand.
ATCAGTAAAAATTTAAATAAAGCAACAGTCACATTGTATATCTATTACAATATAGGAGTACGCCACACCAAGTGTCACGTAACACGCTTCAATAAAGTTGCATGCAAACTTTCAAGCATGTAGCTCATTTAATTCTCAAGGTGTCCTGTGGTCAGATAGATAGGACATCATGGACGAAAGATACTTTTACACTCTTCCGGTAAACAAAAACAGAAATTGTGTCAGCCTACTGAGCGGTAGGCTTCAATGACGCTCGGCCTAATTTCGTGGTGGCGCTTGAACCATCGCAGAGCTGATTCTTTCTGTGTAGAAAAGAATAAACCATTCAAATTTTTGTTCTTTCAGTAAGGTTCCCTAGTAGCCTCTAAAGAATGAAAGATTCCGGTGAGGTAGAGAGGGTATTTATTTATTTATTTACGGACAACCCATTTTGACAAAATATAGTAAAAAGTTACAAAGGCTAATATAGATAAGCTGCAACACAATACAGTAATATTAACAGAGTAGTATGATAATAGATACAAAACAACCTGAGTAAGATGAATTAATACATGTAAAGATACAAAAGACCAAATGAATTAGCAAACAATAAGAGGTAACAATAATAAACTATGAAAAATAACATGACGACTAACAGACAACAAGGCAATAAAATATGAAAGAGCTAACAATGATCAACTATGAAGAAAAAAAACAAAACCTAGAATATCAACAAACGAAAGAGAAAAAAAAACAACTTTTAACCATTATAATAGATAACAATGATAAATAATTTATGAACAATGAAATATAAATAAATAACAAATGAACAATTTTTTACTAATGAACAGTGCAGTTTTGGTATTACTATCAAAAGTGTGCTGATGTCAGATCTTATCACTAACCTTTATCGTTGACTTTCACTCAATTGTTTTTTTTTTTTTTTTTTACTGTATGAATAATCTACATTTGTTAATATGTCTCTTGTTAAAATCTCACATGGTTGTTTGTACTCAGCTTGTTTATAATTTTATGTATTCTGTTATTTTCAAGTTGTCATCACGGTTACCTATAAGACTATTTGCTAACGCCCAGCCCAATCCCATGGAGCAACATGAACTCAGTGCTGCTCATAATTACGTTCTTGCAAAATTTTAAGTCTATAGGACGCCTCTGTTCGTTTTCGAGATACCGCGGACATACATGCAGAAATTAAATGTACCAGCCCCACGAGAAATAGGCTTCGCTAACGCTCGGCCAATAATGTATAAACACAATCATAATTTACCTTAATGTGAGGCTGGGGAGTTAAAATCCCTGTATTAAAACCTTTCAATATTACAATAAATAGCTATTCAATAACAAATCTAATACTCCCCAAAGTACTACATCAAGAAATCTTACATTTTCTCCACGATAAGATCTAGTTTTTGGTTATTTTAGAATTATTTAGAAGGGTTTTACTCAAGATGTATAGTATCTTTGGTTTTACTGGTTTTCGCATACTCTTGTAGGCCTAAAAGGTTTTGATCGAAAGTAGTTACATAGCCTACTTTGGATCCAAAGTGGGCTATGTAACTACTTTGGATCAAAATCTTTTAGGCCTACCATAGTATGCGAAAACCAGTACACCCAAAAATGTAAGGTATACATCTTGAGTAAAATCCTCCTAAAAACTGTTGTCATAAATAAAGTGTGGCGAAGAGTTTCTCCTAGATGATAAAATTATGAATCGTATTATATGTTTCTATTAATTGAGGAAAAATGTAAAGTTTTAATCGATTCTTACGGAATATTATGAATAAAATAGAAGATGAGTTTTACGGCATATAACTGTTTAAAATATCAGATTATATTATGTTGCAAATTGTTACGTACCAGAAGTGCACATTTAGGTTTAATTTAAAATTAATTCATTAACTTGGTGTTCCATTGATTTATTGACACGTGTAATTGAAAATACCGCATTATTCCTACATTCTAACAAACAAGTAAGTAAATACATTTAAAATCAATTGGAACCATAACTGGATCGTTATAGATACACAGTGTATCATTTCAGGAATGCTCCAAGCAAACATGCAATTTATTAGTTACATCACATGCATATAGAACCTTCAATAAACACACAAATTGTGCTTTAACGACTCTTGGAGCGGAAATGCCCTCGGCGGAATGATAACTCTTACAATCCACTTCAGCAGCAATCAGACTACTATATGTCCTTGTGAACTGTCATCACTTGTGTATACAAATGTTGTAGAGACGATTGACAATAAATTATAGTATGCATTGCGATGGTATGATAAAACAATTAACCTACCGTCTAGGTAGCTGAGTTACAACCCACTTCCGGTATAAGGGTGGTTGATTGCGGCATGAAAATTGGCCCGTCTCAAGTATAAAGCCCAACCCTGCGAGTTCTGCGCGTAGTATTTAATTTTGTGTATTAAAATAGTTCTCATCCGGTAAATTCATGTAAATTGCAAATTCAATATCTTCTAGAAGAAATAATAAAATAAACTTGCGAATGTTGAGTGTAGTTCCATTTCTCCTTCCGTCCGAATTTCGACAGTGTCACTGATGCCTCCTAGAATCTGGAGTCCACGTCCGGGCTTTACAGATAAAGAAAGTCCATCAACAATTATGATCAACGCTACCTACTGTCTATGTGGCTGAGTTACAACCTACTTCCGGTATAAGGGCGGTTGTTTCCGGCATGAAAATTGGCCCATCTCAAGCATGAAGCCTAATCCGACGAGTTCTGCGCGTAGTATTTAATCTTGAATAGAATTCAAAGTCAATAGTTCTCATCCGATAACTTTATGTAAATTGAAAATTTAATACCTTTTTGAAAAAATATCAAATGACCTTGCGAATGTTTAGTTTACCTCCATTTCACCTTCCGTCCGAAATTTGACAGTGTCACTGACGCCTCCTAAAATCTGGAGTCCACGTCCTTCTGTAGAGATCCCAAAAATAGGTCGGCGACGAAAACCTTCAAAACGAACGAGAATTTCCTTTGAGCTGAAATTCTACATATGGATGCCCGTTTGCAAGACATCAAACAATATATCCTCCATGATTTGTCATAAAATGACTGAAACATTTTATTTGAATTATTTATTTATGGTATTTTATGCTAAAACACAAAGTTACTCGTTGTTTTGACTAAACATACTGATTGATTGGGCAAAATATGACATATGAGTTAGTGATCTTTGTCAGATCATCTTTGTCAGATCATACCTAACGATGGATGAACTCTACGTGAAATGTTAATAGGTCGAAGAGTAAAGCAAGGAGGATGGAGGAACCGGAAGAGAAAGGCAGCAGTGATGCCACAACACACAGTCGACTCAACCTGTACTTCTCCATCTTTGTTGGTGAGTCAAATGAGTGGAATAATGACAGATTAAAGTACAAGTAAGTTACAATTAAGAAAGTGGTTTACAATGTATGAGAATTTTAAAATGTACCTTGGTAATATGTATGTATAGTTTTTCCACTTCAGCTTTTGAATGCCTGAGAATGTTCTCTTTTGGGATTTTGAAATAACGTCACGTGGGGGCGTTTGTGATGTATTTTAAAATTACCACTCTCTTTCCAAAATGATTGTGAGTGGAGTAAAGTAAAAATTGTTTAATGAAATGGTTTAATGAGTGTTATAGCAAAATAAAAGATTTACAATGTAATCGCACCAAGAAATTCAGTTTCTGACAAACCTGTCCATCTACGAAAACAGATTAAATCATAACTTGAATTAAGAACTGTGTTGGAATATGTTAACTTATGGCCCTCTAAATTTTCACAGTTTTTTTCCGACCAAAACTATTTAAATGAGCTGTCATACGATGAAGTTATTGCTATAAATCAGTGCAGACTTATACTTACAAACCTCCACTTTTGGGAATGGATATGTAGTTCACATTTTTTATATTTATTATTTCAAGAATTTTCCATTTGCATCTACGGAGAGGTGACAAGAACGAAACCAAAAGCATAAACATTGGTTTAGATGTCGTGCCTTCTGGTCGGAAACTGGCTACTATAGGTTCCTAAAGGTGCTATTAACGCTTAGTATGTAAGTTTAATAGGATTTCAGACATTTGCCATCGTTATATGTTACAAAAAAGTATAACACTATGTTTTGAGGATTATACCACTTCGTTTTTTACTTCTGTTCTTTTTAAAAATATACTGTTATACTTTGTTGTAACATATAACGATGGCAAATGTCCGAAATCCTATTATCCTTTCAAACCTTCCATCATAACTAACAAATCTTAAACAAAAGTAGTATTTGTTAAGATTTACACAGGATATATATTTTGAGAAAAAGTAAATTAATACTAATTATCAAAATTCTTAGCAAAATTGTATAAACAATCATGCTAGACGCTTTACAAATTTTTTTCGTGCAAAAATGTGCGCTCATTCTTTAATTACGATTCCACCCCTTCCTTCTTTAAAGTTCCTCAACTATCTCTTTAGTTGAGACACAAATAAAGTAACTGCAATTTGAACTTCCATTAAATTTAGAGCACTTTATTGTATTATTATTACGGTTAGTAGTTAAAAAACCATTTTGCAATTGAATATACTAAAAACTAATCAAATTCTCAGAAGTAACCAAAATAATTCTATTTTGTATTTTATTCAAATAGCATCATTGATACATTTCGTTTAATGTGAATTCATTAGTAAATACATAGTAATTGTGTAAAAGTAATACGCGATAAAGGAAACGGGATTTTCCGGATATTTGCCTTCGTTCAGTGATACAAAAAGTCAGTACCACTACGTTTCGAGACCTGCAATCTGATATCTTCTTCAGATAGGCTAAATAACTAACCTAACACATAATTACAAACTAGGTTAAAATAAACTAATCATACTAGAGCGTTATGAAACGCGTAAGTCAGGAAACACAACCACCATGTTGTGTGTCAACTTCACTAACTCTAAAATATGCATTTAATAAAAAACTAAACACGGCAGTAATTATTAAAACTGAACTACAGAATACAAGTCGCTGAACAATGGCAAACATCCGGGAAAATCCTGTTTCCTTCACAATCCTTCTTTTGTCAAAAACAAACTTTAATACGCGACAATATTTCTTGGCCGGGGAAAGATTGCAGCATATAATTCTCTTTTCCTCGAGTCATGGTATGCACGATAGTTCCAGTTATATGCTCGAATGTTCCAGTTATATGTTTGCATGTTCCAGTTATATGCATGAATGTTCCAGTTCCGTGCTCGAATGTTCCATTTATATACACGAATGTCCAGTGATATGCTCGAATGTTCCAGTTACATGCAGGAATGTTCCAGTTATGAGTTCGAATGTTCTAGTTATATGCAGGGATGTTCCAGTTATAAGCACGAATGTTCCAGTTGTACGCAGGAATGTTCCAGTTATGAGCTCGAATGTTCCAGTTACATGCAGGAATGTTCCAGTTATAACCACGAATGTTCCAGTTATATGAACGAATGATCTATTTATGTGCTCGAATGTTCCAGTTACATGCAGGAATGTTCCAGTTATAACCACGAATGTTCCAGTTATATGAACGAATGATCTATGTATGTGCTGGAATGTTCCAGTTAACCTGCTGTACATGTGCACGGGGCAGTGCTACGTGTGGACTTCCCCCACTCTGCCATATCTACTATCGGATAAATCCTTCCTTCCCATAACTCCAGCCGAGGTAACCTAGAAACTGTTACAAGTCATTAATAATCTTGATTCATTAACTTAAATTACGAATTAATTTGATGGTTTGACATATAATTTATTTCAGGTGCTGAACCATTATTTCTCCATCACAATATTAAAGTTATTCGTACTACAGTACGCAAAGAAACATGGACTAAAATTAAACGTAGACAAAACTCAGTGTATTATGATAGGTCATCCAAAGCTTGTTCGTAAAATTGAATCAAGAGCTAGAATACTCTGAGAAAGTTAAAAATCTAGGACTTATTATTGACAAACACTTAAGATGGACTGAACAGGCTTCTTTGACATGTAATAGGGTCTTTGCCGGTGTTCACAGCCTTAAGCGGCTGGCTTCATATCTACCACAGCAAGTTAAAATAATGCTGATAAAGACTCTGTACTACCTCACTTCAACTACTGTGACATAGTCATTAATGACATGACTGTGGAGCTTTCAAATAGACTCCAGCGTGCTCAGAACTTTTGCATTAGGTTCATTTTCAATCTCAGACGTGGTGATCACGTAACGCCCTACTTCAATCAATTATCTATCTTAAAATTACAAGACCTTCGAGACTATCACTCACTCATTCTGTTACACGCTCTTTGAAGTACAAATTGTCCTAGTTATCTTTCAAACAACTTTCCATTTATGTCTGAAATAAGTGAACGAAGTACAAGGAGGGGTACATCCTTATTATCTATCCCAATTCATCGAACAACTACCTTTAGCAAATCGTTTACAGTTTCCGCCTGTCGATTGTGGAATGCTTTACCTGTGAACATCAGAGCCATCGATAAGCGCGCTCGCTTTGGGGCGGAGGTCATGGCCTTGATGCTGGGGGCTCAGGGGGTATAGCGGTTGGTGGGTTTGGTGTGCGGTACTTAGGGCAATTGCATACAAGTTGAATAAATGCGAGTGTGTGTCTTGCGATATTATTGTAAATTTGTATATAGTTACACTAATTATTGATGATTGTTTTTATTTTAAGATTCATTTAATATGTAATGTAAATAAATAGACTAAGTTTTAGTTATAAATGTATACATATATATGTTAGTTTAATTTTTATGAGGTTAAGTGGTAGAGAGGACTTTATAGTCCTAACTTCGCCTCTAATAAAGTCATTTTTCATTTCATTTCAAAGTAGGCTACTAGGTACTTGTTGTCTACGTCATGTACAGACTGTTGTTGAGTGTTTAAATATTTACAAAAATACAGCTTTACATTGTCGTAATATTAAAATGTCTCTGTATCTTATTTCTAAGGTTGACAATAGAACTGTGGGTAGGCCGTACTCAGACCATTTTTTGACAACTTTAGCCGGGCCTTTAGGGGGCCCATGCAGGGCCCGCCCATCGATGTATAACGGAACAGTTCTGTTATACATGGATTGCCCCGACACACGTCTATTTGAAGGGACTGTGTCAACGAACGTAGCGGTGGCGGGACATGGTGGGGCCCTGTCGAATATCTTTGCCGGGGCCCGCCAAACGTGGGTACGGCCCTGGCTGTGAGATATATCAGTAAGTGATTGACGCACAACGAATTTAGGTTTGGTACGAGTGACACAAGAGACCATCTGACAGACTCTGGTAGATCATTTGGACCACCGCAGTGAGTTAGCCCTGCATAAAGTATTTTTATGACTATAAAATAAAGGAAATTCAAAATATATCTATAAAAGCGTCAAATATCCATCAAAGAAGGAGTTGGCTTCTCGTTATCTGATAAAGCAAAGAGATCAAGATCAGGATATAATTGCAAACGATAAAAAAGAATCGTCCCTTAGTCAAATATTAGATACATTTTCCCTGAGTCAGTCCCTTACCGTACCTCCCGGGGTTTTCGGAGAGAAAACTGAAAGAGTAGGTAAAATGTCAACATTAGAGCTTAAAACACTCAACACTCTTATAGAAAGTGTTTTCAAACCAAAGCGAAAAGATGGAACGTAGGTTTCCAAGCCTGTGTTTACAATACAAAACGTGGAGTAAACATACGACACAAAACACCATGGCAATAAATGCAAAAATAAAATAGTACAAAGGAGACGCGAGAAAGGGATTTACAGAATAGTAAAAGATTGCTTGTTATCGTTTGGTCTGATAAGTATCGTAAGAATAAAACAAGTACCATACATAATACCCAGAACGTTATTTCTTTAAAAGAATTAATTGCTTCTTCAAAATATTAAACTATTGGAGCAGCCAGTTGGTTGTCAACAGTTGAAATTAGGCCATTTTCCTTGCCAATTTATTTATTCATCAACGGTATCCACCATTTTTACAATAATAATTAATAATATTTGAATAACACAATACAATATAGGCCTACTAATACTAAATAAATACACAATAATACATGCATTAAATATGTGGACAACAACTAAGACAAAAAAAAGAAGCCAATACTAACTAAAACTAACTAACTAAAATTTAACTTAATAATGCAGAATGGAATTTAAATAAATCAATGCACAGTCACAATATGGTCTTAAAGAGTTCTTCTCGTAGAATATATAAAAGAAAGCCACCCTTGTCAGCTAATTTGTCACCATTATTTTTCTGTGGTGACTATCGCCATTCCCTATTGGCCACTGGTCAGTTTTCAGTGGTTGGATGCTGCAAACAGACGTATTGTGTGACCTTTAATCCAGGTTACAATTATTGATGTTGGATTTGAAGACAACGATTTAGACATAGTGTGCATAGCACAACAAGTTTATTGTGGTCCATGACATGTGTCTCTATATATTGGTATGATCTCTCAGTTTAACCTAGTTTATTTATTTATTCTTCCAACGGAATTACACCACTAGTACACATAAATAAGTTAAAAAGAGTATAAGCGATTAATAGCACTAATAATATTTACTTATATAATTAAATAACAAACAGTGGTAAAAATAAATATTCACCAAAACAACGAATACATAAGTAAGAAATATAAGATAGCCTACGAGTTAACAAATAATCAACAAAAAGGTAAAACATACAAAGACAATAATACATATTTAAATATAAAAACGAGCAACAGTAATAAATTTGTGGTGTGTAAAAGAAATAAATAACAATAAAGTTATAAAAAATTGATAAATTACCATATGCAAAAATAACAATATATAACCAGCAACATGCAAGAAAAGGTAAATAACCAGAAACATGCGTAAATGTAAACAATATGGTTTGTAGGATATGGTATAGGCTACAATAATTAATAGGCTACAAATTGTTTGTAGGCTATTTATCCACCCTAGAAGAAATCGGATTGAATATCTTGAAAGGTATTGTTTCTTTTTCTCATTTAACGATGGAAAATGTCCGAAATTAATCTGTTGTCCAGGGTTCAGTGATTGCCTCAGTGTTTGTCTTCGGCGGGATACTGGGGGCTCTGCTGACACGACCCATGGCTGACTCCCTGGGTCGTCGCTGTACCCTGGGTCTGTGTCTGGTCTCCATCCTCATCTCCTGGGCTCTGCTGGGGTTCACAGCCAATATCCACATCATCTACCTCGCCCGTCTCATACAAGGGTTGTCCACTGGTATCAACTTCTCCGTAGCACCTCTCTACACCGCTGAGATATCCGATGTGAGATTTTTAGCTTGTTAATGTCAGATATTTTGTGAAGAATAAGGTTAGAGACATACTGTTTTTTTAGATCTGGAGGGAACTCTTACTAAGCCTATGTGAAGTATTTGTCATGATTTGACTTGTTTTGAGGTTAGATAAAAAAAATCAATCTTACAATGAAATGATTCTGGATGAAGGAACGTATAGGTGTATAATTCAAATCACAGGATATTACTACCCCAACTTTTATATAGCTAGATTTTTATCGAAACATTTCATACTGAATCATTTTCTTTCATACGATTATAATTATTATTCTGAGCGTAAGAATAAATTTTTTTCTAAAATCACTATAGTAGTGTTATGGGTAATCTAATATCTGCACGTTATTGAATGTTCTTGGCAATTTCTGAGCTTAATCGTATATTCTGCTATTAATCCATTACATTTTACTACGGTATGGGAAAAGAAATAACAATAAATTGGAAAAGAGCAACAGACTTTCAAAGTTTGCTTTAAAGCTCCTAAAAAAGGAGAAAGTATTAGATTATATTATATGTACACATGAGTTTAGAAAAAAATTTAACGTAAGAATGGCTAAAAATGTACATTGTTTTAAAGCGTAAAGTAAGTTGTACAACGAGCGAAGTCCAAAGCCCAATATAAAAATAAGAATGGTCTATTATGATAACTGATACCAGGGCTTTCCCTTTAGCATTCATCTCTGCTAAACAAGCCTAATCCTCTCTCAATTGCCTAATCATCCCCTTCAACGCACACAACCTGGTGCTGAACTATAGAGCAGTTTGGATTTCCCCACCAAAGGTTGAAGGTAATTTGTAGAACATAGAATATAAAATACATCTTCCATAAAATCAAATATTCAGTTAATGAAGTTCCATTATCACTTGTACCTGATTATCTCTAAGGAGGAGATGAAAGGCATTACTTAAGAGATTTTAAAAAAGGATGACGTTTATTTTTTTCTCTAAGGAGCCGAGTTTTATGTTGCAGGATACAGTCCGAGGGCCGCTCAACTCTATCCCTCTATTCTCTCGCAGTTGCGGCTACGTCTTCGTGTACAGCATCGGTCCGTACGTGAGCTACCACCAGCTGATCGTCGCAGCATCAGTGGTCCCTCTGGTGGCTCTTGTGCTGACCCCTCTAACTGCTGAGTCTCCACATTACCAGGTCTGTTTCTGGTTTACATTTCCATCCTCGCATCCAAACACGAGTGGTCACACAGCAGCAAAAGTGACTCTTTGTGTTTACAGGTTGCTAGAGGAAGGCGGACAAAAGCTGTAAAGACGGTGCAGTGGTTAAGAGGAGGCCTGTCTTTCCCCGCTGCTGAGAAAGAAGTAGATGCTATTCAGGTTGGTGTTTACGTGTGTACAATTACAAAAATCAGTTGATAAACATTCCTGATATGAGACTTTGTCACTGTCTACACATAACACGGGTACAATGGGAAAGGTTGATTCAATGAGAAGTCGAGTTAGGTTCAGACCAGACGAAGCTCTTTTGTAGCCTAGGTGTGTCTCTAATGCTGAAACGATGCAACACGAAAACAACTAAGAACTCATCGTGTTGCCCAGAGTATGTTTGAATACTGAGTTAAAAAGTAGTAATGCCAAGGTATTCTACTGCCTCGGCCTTGGTGGATTCCTTATCCGGATTTTGAGATTCCAGGACCCAAATCTGTGCAGTGTCAGATATCAGACGCTGCACTAAGCGGAAGGCGAAATGGGGTTTTACTTAATATTTGCATAGGTAGATCTATCTAGTGGTCATAATGGCATGGTTGTAATAGAAAAGCCAATCAATCATAATAATTTTAATTGGCCAAAACAGGCCAAATTGAAGACCTTTAGTTGATGGAAAATAGGATTTTTAATAGAATTTTTAAAAATTGATACAAAATATTAGAGAACATTGCAACGAAATGTCTAGAAAGTATATATCTTTACAGTATTTTGAAATAAAAAATTTATAAACTGACTAACGCTGTGCATTTTGAATTTGATTCATTATCAGAATAGTATCTACATTATCATCATTTACATTTGAAAAGATTAAAATAAAGCGAAATTTTACAATTGAAAAATATGTATAGAATTGTTAATGTTACAAAGTAAAATACATTCGTATCGTATAAAAGGTGTTTATGCTATTCACTCTATTGTGATTTTGTCAAAAGATTGTATTTCCTAACAGAAGATTGAATTCAGTATTCGTTAGTTTTTTTGCTATAGAAAGTTGAGTAACACACTATATGAGGAAAAGGATTTTGGGCATTAATCTCAGTCATGTCTCCTTGTAAGAAGGGGGGATCAGCTCTGTACCAGCATCTCCAGTTAAAGTAGACAGGGGGTGGCAAAGCCCCTATGTCTTAGCTTTAAATAGCCCTTAACCCCTTCCCCCACCAACTCCAACAGTCATATTCCGCTGTACACTAGAGTATCGATCTACCCTTGCACTCCTATATATCAACATTTGCTGTTTAAAGTGATGTGCCGCTCCTGGACATCCGTAAGGTTGCCTAAATTTTAATGACAGATCCATTTTTGCTGTTCCCAGGAGTTAGGTTCAACTGGAAGGTATGAACCAGCCAGAAGTGAACCCTCCTTGCAATGACTAACATACACTTTATACAACACTGAATTATCACTGAACTCTGCAGGAGTACTATAACCAGACGGCCACACAAAAGAAGTCCATCAAGGACTTATTCGCCACGATAGGCAATATCCGAGCCCTCTACCTCTCCGGCGGACTCCTGGCGTTCCAGCAGCTGTGCGGTGTCACTGTGATCCTCCTCTACACGGAGCCCATCTTCCAGATGACCGGGACCTCTGTTTCTGCCAGCATGTCTGCCATCTTGTTCGGCGCAACTCTGATGGTGTCTTCTGTCATCGTTCCACCCTTTGTCAAACGCTTCGGCTTCATCAAGCCCATGATCGTGTCATCTATAGGATGTGCAATTTTTGTCGTAAGTATATAATATATAATAATCTACTCTTGATATTAAATTAATCTTAAAATATTGTATTCTTTGTTTAAAGTTCGTTATTGACGATGTAATGGTTGAAAGGATAATAGGAATTCGGTCATTTTCCATCGTTATATTTTACAAAATGTGTAGCACAACGTTTAGAGGATTTAAATCTATCCTCTTCGTCAGGTTGGAATATAATTAGTACATAAAAAACTGGACTTCCGCTAAAAAATAAAGAAACAAATTAAAAAGAGAATACAAATATAAAACATACCCGATAACTGCCTGGAGTCCAGACAGGAGACGTTGTCACTGCACAGGATGCAAGTCACGAGCACACAAAGTCAAGAGCACAAATACACGTCACACCAGCTGAAGTGAAATCGGGACACTAACAAGAAAATCAGTGTCGGCACTGCATGTGGCATCGCGGCGTGTCATCTGAAACAATTATGTAGGAAATGCGATGGTCGGGAGATGGAAGGGCAAAGGCAAACATATTGTACTTAGCCTAAAATAATAACTTGCAATAAATTAAAAGTTACAGGAATCTGTCTAGTATCAATTCGATAAGAAATTCCATCACCGACTAGTAAGCTTTGTTTCTGACGTAACACTTAACCCTCCAAGTGGCGGTCATTTTTTCCTGTAGTGGCAGCATGTTTTAGAGCCTCGTGCAAGGGTTTAAAAAAATATAAATTAAAAGTAATATATATATAGAAGTATATATTTTTGTGTTCAAAATTAAACATATAATAATATTAGCATTTAAAATTGGCCTTGAAAAAATTGTTACTAAAATTTTTTTTTCCATGAAATTCAAAATTTACATTTTTTTTTAATTTGGGGGGGACCATACCTAGCAAACCAAGTTATAGTAAGAAAACTATAAAAGTAAGATAGCCATTTTGTGTCAAATGTATTCTAGTTTACAGAAAAACATAAGCATTATACAAATTTATGAAACTATAATAACGCTATATAACAAAAAGCAGCGATGCGCATAAATTGTGAAAAAGGGTGTATATGTAAGAGTTTGCTAATAAAAGTTTTACTAATACAGTTTTACTTGAATACATGTTATATTGCACATTTTATTACTCAGAATGAAGTAAAACTGTAAGCAGCAGTAAAATAAATTCCAAAACTTTTTTTTTGAAGAGTCGAAAAAAGTTTCATTTTGTCATTACTCAAAACTTTTTTGAAAAATTTTCAAAGAGGAAAGTATAAAATGTTTTTCAAAGCTTGTATTATATCCAAATTTATAAATCTATGGTTTACATCTGATGGGAAATTGTATGTAGTTTTAGAAAACCATAAACTGTGTCTAAATATATTACATATATTTTGATTCCACAACTACATGATTCCAAAATAACAGTATTTATAGCCTACGCGACTAACAATGACCCTGGAATGGTCCAAACAGTTATCATACATAACCAAAGAAATTGCGGTAAATATATATTTGGTTGTGAAAATTGTTATTTCAGAACTAAAAGAGTGCCTAAAATAACGTTTAGTGAGTGAAAAACAATAACAAACTACGTGAAATGAATTTTAGCCAAGTCATTTTGCCATAGCCTACACAGATTCGATAATTCATCAAACATATTTCAGTAAAAGAAATTTATTTATTCTAAAATATATTTATTTGCACTACTGCAATATCTAACAACTCACCACACACTAAAACACAACACTAAAATACAAATAAAACTTACTAATAAACACGACTCGTCACAGAAACAAATCAGAACGGCAGCGACAACATGGCGGTCACAATAAACTGCATCGTTTTCTTTTACGTTCCAAACTACGAACTTGGTACGTTGCAAGTACAATAAAAAGAGAAATAAAACTATAGTATTCCCTTAGGCTTTTTCTTCCCGAATCCAATGGTGCATGAATCGAATCGATACGTTGCCGGAATATACTGTAATGAGTGATTATGCAACATTACAGGATGGAAAATAACCGTCAAAATTTTGATGAACAACACTTGGAGGTTTAAGGGAGTTTTTAAATTTTCATTGATTAAATTCATTTTTATTTGATATCTATGAGTTATATAGCCTCAATGTTGAGTAACATGCTCCTTGATGAAGAAATCAAAGCCGGCGAGCTGGATTATGGAGAGAATATTGGCATGACTGATAATGGCGTTCTTTAGTATGAAAATGATTTAGCAAATATGATATCAGTAGACACAAAGTTCCAAATGTGTAAGTGAGGGTAATGATAAGTTGTGGACAGTATTAAGGATATACAATCTTTCAAAATGATGCGTTAGTTTTCATAGCAAAGCAAGCAGGACTTGATTTGGCAGACAAATAAGCTATATGTTCTTTCCACTTTACATCATGATCTATCAATACGATTAGACACCCTGGCTACGTGACAACAGGTATGGGAACGGAATTACTATTGAATATTTGTCGAAAAGTTGTCCATATTTAATTATTAATCTTTTAATGGTGTTTAACATAAGTCCCTTCGCAGTTAACCGCAGGGTGGACTCTTGAATTGTAGAATTTAATTAATGTTACAGTTTATTTTGATTATTACCAGAAACAACAAATTGGTGTTGTCAGTAAAGAGAATTGTGTTACAATTTGTTAATATCCACAGGAGATAATTTCAATAGTCTAGCACTGATCCCTGAGGGACACCAAATGTAACACTTTCACAAAGTGAATTTGCTCCATTCATGTTGTCCTTATACATGACCTTCTTGTTTTCTTCGTACCAGATTTGATTTAAGCCAGATTAATAATAATTTCCAATCATTACCATGTATGGCGTAGCATCTAAGTTTCTTTAGAAGCACTACCGGTTTACACTCAAATGCATTCGACAGATCACAGAAAAAGTTAATTTTAAACAGAAAACTGAGTTTTTTCCATATTTTTGGTTATCACAATCCACACAAAATATTTTTATTTCGCTTTAATACATGAGTTAATACTACCCAATTAGTAAAAAATTTCCGAAGTAATATAGGTGTATACTTTAATGTGCTAGACATTTGAAGTGAGACGTTTAGCGTGCGAGAGGTCGCCGGGACCCGGTTCCTTCAGGGATCATCTTTATAAAGACAGACTATAGAACATGCGTTATAGAACATAAGCCGAGAGCCAATTCGTATTGCATATTAAGAAAGAAAGAGATCATCAGCCGCGTCAGTTTTGGTGGTGGTCGAAATTGGGGGGTATCAAAAGGGCTGCACCAAAATTAGCATGCAAACGATTAATTTCTTTGAGAGAGAATCCTCTATCGATTGAAAACACAGCTGTTTTACTTACTCATTGCAAATAAGACCTTGATTTCTGGGTTATTATATTTCAGAAGTGATAATTAAGCAGCGGGACTATCACTATTCACTTTCTTTTTCAGGGGTTGCTGGGACTGTTTTTCTTCTTGCAGTCTCTCGGAGTGGATATTTCTTCTCTCAACTGGTTACCTGTCACAAGCACATTTCTATACACAGTCAGCTACTCTATTGGTGGGTATTATATTCTGAACTGTCACTACTTATATGATACCTGTAAATCTGCCAGGTAACTATGTATGTATACATCTGTCATGTATAGTTAGCCATTATCGATCCTTTGGTATGTTTGTTTAACGCTTCAATTTCGTCAGAAATCTTTAGCGATATTTACAAAACTGCTAAGGTGGTTCCTATTGTTAAGAAGGTAACAAAAGTGACGTTAACAATTATCGCCCTGTTGCTCTTCTATGTACAATATCAAAGGTGTTACAGAAAGGTGTCCATGCCGAGTTGTTAGCTCATTTGGACAAAATATAACATCCTCATACAGAACAAATATGGTTTTAAACCGAATCGATCCACTTCTCTGGCATTCGTAGACCTTTAAAAGGACGTATGACATATGACCTTCCAAATCTTAGTATGACTGTTAGTGTTTATGTTAGGTTAACTCTCCAAGTAGGCCTTAGTAATGTATTCCTCTATGAGAGAAGGACATCGAAAATTGCTCTAAACCGGCAAGAGCAATTCCCTGAACACCACACTTTTCCATCTTCTCTAACAGGATTTCGTGATCAACATGACCGAATGTCTTTGAAAGATCACTAAAAACTCCCAAGGCCGGTTCACGCTATTAAATCTTGATCAGCGATCTTGAATCCTTTTAGAGAAGATGGAAAAGTGTGGTGTTCAGGGAATTGCTCTTGCCGGTTTAGAGCAATTTTCGATGTCCTTCTCTCATATAGGAATACATTACTAAGGCCTACTTGGAGAGTTAACCTAACATAAACAAACAATCATACTAAGATTTGGAAAATTACAAAAACTTGACAATCTGTTATGAAGACATTCCAATATTAAGTTTTGGTATTTTAATATTTCAATGTTTCAATATGTAATGGTATTTTGTTATATTTATAATTTTTAACAGCTATTTTGTACAGTGAAAGAAACACTGTGCATTTTACATTGTGTGTTTGGCAAAAAATAGTTAACAAAGTGCGTGTTTATTTGTTTAACTAATGACAAGAACTAATTTTCTTGAGTAATGTTCCGAAAACTGAAACCGACGTACACTCTTTCACAGATTTGTAGGTTTAAGTTGAAAGATTAGCAACATCTGTCAAACCACACGAGTCAAAATAATGAACAAATTAGACTAGTCCACATTTATCTTGAGAACATTGTTTCAAACTACTTGTTATTTAATAAACCACCTTTTATTTTATTTGCTAGGTATTGGAACTTTACCCTGGGCTGTGATGGGTGAAATTTTTCCCGCCAACACGAAATCTCTGGCGGCTGGGATATTGACTTCTTTCAACTTCCTCCTCGGCTTCCTTACTGCTGTGATGTTTGTTGAGGTAAACTGTTAGCAAATTGACAATTTTATGATACTTGTGCCCTTTGTAAAGAATGTATAAAGTAAAATCGTAACGTATGTTACGAGTTTTTCTGAAAAATACTGCTTTTTTACTAGTTTTCAGTATAAAATAGATTGAAAGGAATTTTGGGCAAATTATTTCAATGATTGGCATGATTCTTAACTGTAACGTTTATTGCTTATTCATACCAAATCAAATCTTTATGGTTGATTGATAATACAAAATTGCATTGAACATTGTCAAAATCCTGTGTTAATTATGCAAACGATAGTAGGTTACACATATAATGTTTATTTATTAGCTTTCAGATTAAAATAGACGAAAGAAATTATTAGCAAATGACTTGCAATGGCTGTCATGATTCGGAATTATAACGTTTATTGTTTATTCAAATCAAATTGTATCTTAATTGTTCATTAAAAATACAAAAATGCATATACAACGGATAATACTATAGCGGGAGAACGGTTTTGTGTATTGACATAAAACAAAGTGCTTTCCCCGTAAATCGCCTATGGGGAGTCCATAGGAAATATGTTTATCTAAATCTACGCGCAGCGTGTTCCACAATTAAGAGTCGAGTGTTGGAACTTAAATTTTTTTATGTAATCATACGGTCATTCACACATTATTTTAAAGGCCTTGTTAAAAGTAAAAGGTCTTTGTCAAAATTTACACTCAAAATTTTTAAGTAGCAACATGCATACTGTTGTACATAATTTTAAATATCTCTATAAGACGAACAAAATGTGTATTTAGTCTTTTTTCGTATCTTATATGGTTTTCAAAAAATAAGCAGAAATCTGTTTTTACGTAATTTTTCAAATGTTTTATAGTGACACTTTGAGTTGACACAGTGAGTTCGAATCTAAATTATTATCTTTTTATGAATAAAAATTATAAAGTAAAAGATAAAATTTGTGTTTTAAATCATAATTTACCTTACTTTGGCTTCAGATATTAAAGTTCTTACACTTTTGTTAAATATTCCGCAAAGTCCTTTTTTGGAGGAAGGTTGGTCGAGAAAGGTTTATTTTATAACATAGGCTGCCGTGATACACCATTGTGGTGTTGCATTAAACACATTCGCACAAAATAAAACGCAATTTACATAGTGCGATAAAAAACGGAGGGGTCTTTTTCGTTTAAGGGCCAGCACCTTACAAACATACTATACTTGACTGACAGTGCAGTCGTTTTTTAATCGTTTGTTTGGTGTTATTAGTTCGTAGGACAGTGTAGTCCAGGTACTATTTCTAGTATAAACTCGTCTTATCTTATCAGTGATAAACGCGCGCCGCTTATCTTTTGCCCGTAATGAAACCTGCGTTAGTTCTGTCTGAGTTTTGGGTTCAATAAAGCGTGATGAGTTGATCTGGGCTTGAACTTTGCAAGCTCGAGTTTTTTTTTTTTCTAAAAGAGCAAGCAGCGCAAAGCGCTGCGCAGCGGGCAAGCATCGCGTGATCTGAGTTTTGAATAGGCAAGCTAGGGTCTTTTGTGCTGGCCCTTAAACGAAAAAGACCCAAAGGGAGTTTTTACATTGAATGCTTGCCGTTAATATAATAGGACCACACATTTATTTTAAACACGTTACTAATGTAGTATGTTAGGAAATATGCAGCAGGACCCTTTCTATTGTTTTCCGGGTGTTAAATACTCAAAAGTTAATGACCTTAGAAACAAAACAAAACAAAAAACAATATTTTATTTTTCAACATGTTTAATGTTTTTGTGTAATTTACCTCTCTCATTGTATTAGCCTATCACTGTTCAGTAACATCGATATCTATCTCCTGGTTTACAGTAATACAGTATTAATTTCATGATTCATTTATCAGCTGATTATTACAGCTGATAATTAACAATGGGTCACTAACAGCTGTGTTGGGTCATTGTTAATTTACTTTTTTGTTTGTTTCTCAATTAGAACCTCTTTTGTGCATCATTAAATTCTTTAGAAGAAGAGGAATTGAATTTATTCAAACAATATGTATAGTTAGTTATTATTAAGATCCAATCTTTGGAAAGACTGACCTCATTTACCAGTAGGGATGGACAGTGAAAGTACTTAAATTACAAATATCTTATCTGCATTCAGATAAGAGTTCAATATTGTTTCAGCCAAGCTGCTCTCTAGGGCGTCCACACCAGACACAGCTGATAGGCTGGCAACACTACTGCCGATCCAAATATCACAAACATGAACTTAGAACGGGTAGGGTACGATAAGCGGACCCGGTTTTTTATATCGAAGAATGTAGTCTTCGATATCTAATATTCGCATCTCAAATCCTAGACTATCAATCAATATAAAAAAGTATCTATAGTCCTCAATAACAATCATATGTTTTAAATTAAAATATGAATTTAATATTTACAGTGATTAAACAAATTATTGTTATAACAAAAATTAGGAAAACTGAAGACGACCATATTTGCTCCTCTCACAGTTACAGTTGTTTCTTTCCCACAAATTTCATATAATGGAGTTTTCGGTTGGAGTCCAACATGTTGAAGCCACAAAAACAATATATTTTATTTATGTCTTATCATCTTTCAAAGCAATGTCTTGTAGTTTTCTAAAATTGACTGCCATTTTTAATAATTAAAATTACTTATGTAAAATTGAAATATTACCCTACGTGTATTATTTTAAAGTGTTTACAGCTGTTGATATAGATTATTTAAGTTAATAATTCAAAATAATTAATCAGTATCGATTGATTATATCGATGGTTATGATTAAGTAATATCGTTTGTCAATTTCGATATAAAAAACCGTGTCCGCTTATCGTACCCTACCCCTTAGAACTAACACTAAAACTGAACTAAACTCTTCTTGAAATTCAACTTGTACCTTTTACTCTAAAATACTTTTATTTATTTACTCATAACTACTTTCCCTTTATATATAATAAAATAAGTTTCTCTGTTGAAAATTAACTACATGAACTAAAAATAAAACTTGGTTAGCATTTCAAATGAAATTAAAATAAACTGTATACACCAAAATAGTTCAATTTAAGTAATAAAATTAATTACATACAAACTTAAAATTTAACACTTGTTGATGTACATGATTTTAATTTTATTTATTTGTTCTTTACTCTATATATTAATAAGTAATTTTAGTTGAAAAAGAACAAACAATCCTCTATTGACAGTAAACATTCTTTCAATTTCCTATTAAAACCCTTTTTAACGGCAATTTTCAACTCATTTGGTAATTTATTGAATACAGTAGTTTCGGACCATTGTACATAAAAGATTGCTTTACCATTGATATATTGACTTTTGGCAGTCGAAACATTCCCTGTTCTAAACTTCTAGTACCGTAATTTAAGTCCGTCGTTCCTAAATTACCACTTTTAATGTAAAATAGTGTGAGTACTTTAAATATGAATAGATGCTGTAAAGGTAGTATTTTAAGTTTTCCAAAAATTGGGAAAAACTGTCTTTTTTGTGAGAAATAATAATTATAAAATGTTTTTGTACAATTCTTAATTTCTATATTATATATTTAAAAGTACCTCCAAAGCAAACTGACCCGTATTGTAATCTTGATTCGACCAGTGATTGGCACCAGAAGTTTTGGCAGTGGTTCAGCTCAAAACAACTGATCCTTCCAGAAGAGTTGCTCTTGATGCAGATGTACGCCAAAGGTCAGAGTTGAGCGTCTTGAAAGACGATAAAATCCATAACTTTAACAACTTTATTTTCGTTGTCTTATTGGTCATTTCACCGACTCCGGCTGTTTTGATGCAGGTCAATGAATGGCTCGGCGTCTGCTGGTCATTCTGGATGTACGCAATATTCTGTCTGATCGCTGCGCCATTCACCAAGTACCTGCTACCGGACACGCAAGGCCTGTCACTCGACCAGATCCAGCGGCTAGTCAATCAGCCGTGGAACACCAAGTGGTCGCGGAAGCCTGACCTTGTCATCTAACTGTGATAATAGTTTAGTCTGTAAATAAATTGTATTTCTCTAGCATTTTGTTTCCTTTCCACTCAAGTCTAGCTCCGGTGCAATCGCAGATCGGAATAAAATACCCCATTTGGGGAGACTTTAATAAGCGGCCAACACTCGTTATTCGATTGTTGTTATCGAACGATTCGATTATTATTACCGAACAGTTCGATATATTATCGAACAATTCTATATATTATCGAACAGTTCGATACATTATCGAACAGTTCGATATATTATCGAACTTCGATATATTATCGGACAATTCTATATACAGTCTAACCTCATTATAACGAACCTCAAGGGACCGGACTGAAAATTCGTTATATCAAGTATTTTGTTATAACGAGGTTCGTTATATTGACGTTAGGTTAGGTACAATTTCGCTACACCGAGGTTCGCAGACCATCGGCTCGGTCGTGTTAAAACGTCGTTGTGAAATCGTAGGCTATGCTGTACTGTATTTAAATAGTGTGTAGAACGAAATAAAAATGCATTTAATTTGGAACAATAACTTTATTTTTATTTTTATTGTTTCAATTAAGTAGGTATACAGTATGTAAAACAACAGAACTGGAATACAGTAGCTATGTAATTTGAAAACACATTAAAAGAAAGTTGAAAAGCAAACATGACGTGAACAAAACTTAAAAATCTTACGCTATAATCTTTGTTATAACAAGGTGCGCTCGTGGAAAATTCATTATATAGTGGTGAATTTCGCTACAAGAGGTTCTAACAACGAAAAATTCACTACACCGAGGGTGATTTAATTTTTCCAGGATTACTAAAAATTCGTTATATCGAGGTTATGCTTTATTCGTTATGTAGAGGTGAAATTTGCATTGATTCTTATGGAGACTTCTAGGGGATTTAAAAAATTCGTTATATCAAGGAATTTTTTATGTTGAGGTTCGTTATATTGAGGTTTAAGTATTAATGAACTTCGATATGTAAAAATCGTACACAATAAAATACCACAACAAGAAGAATCTCGTACATTACAATGTTAAAAACACAAATTTAACAATAATATTACATAACAACAAAACGAATTACGGCCTAGACTTATATTTCAAAGAAACCTTACAATATTTATAATGTTTCCCAGCTTGATATCAATGAGTAACCGCTTTTTTAAATGGAGGAAAGAATTCTCCCCATGGAAGCCAAACCCACATGTTGAAGCCCATTTAAACAGATCTCTTCACTTGCGAGAAATAGCCTATCTCACATATTTACCTCATATTCATCGCCATTTTCAAGTCTCAAAATATTAGATATTTCTTATTGTTTATTGTTTACATTAAAATTACTATAACGAATAAGTTGAAATCATATGCTAAGTTAAATAAATTGTAATATCGAATTATTCTTTCGGGCAAAAATAATCGAACCATTCGATAATAGCAATCGAATAACGAAAGTAGGCCGCTTATTAAAGTCTACCCCATTAGCAAAGACAGATTACGGCGAAGGACTATAATAAATGATGACCACTAAAACATTTTTCTTGAAACATGTTTTTGGCAAGAGCAAATAATTGTTGTTTTATAGCTCCAAGTTCTAAGATACAATTCAGTTTCAGTTGAAAAGGTTTGTTTTTTTTTTAAATTTAATATGAGTGCCTCGTAAATCAAATACAGTAGCCTATGATTAAAAGAAAATGGGCTTTTTTGCTTCATTGGAAGTTTAATACATATTTTAGAGTAGTTAAATAATAGTATACTTTACAATGGTGAACATAACAGCCAAGTTATTACGTTTTATAACAAGTAATTCTTAAGAGAAGAAAAATTGAAGGTTTTCTGCGAAATAGATGCATGAAGAAACTTAGAATGGTTCATTTGATAATAAATTATCAGTTTAGATCATTCTAACCTAGAATAAAAATAATGACTTTTATTTTATTGTGTCATCTAATAATTTTCTTTTGCATTTAATGTAAATTTTGTAACACGATATCAAATATTAAGTGATTCTTCTAATTTCAATAAAAATTGTATAACATATTTTGAATTATTTTGGGACTATTTTTATAATACTCGTAATTTGTTTGCAGTTACAATACTTGTCATGAAATGTAATAATAATTTTAATTTGCTTGTATTCTGAATCTTGTAAAACCATTATTTCTTGCATTAAGTTAGGTCTCAATAAGACTTATACAATATTACAGCTTTATATCTCAAACAGTTTTGAGCTACCGGTTATTATCTATAATTAACAACTCAGATGTTTAAATTAACTTATAGAAATGCATCTCATCAGTTTTAGAGCCTGACATATTAGACGTTGTAGTTCACTTAGTTTCTGTAATCCGCAACATGAAAACTAAGTTTTCAACACAATTTATAATATCTAATATTGGTGCAAAACATCTGCACATCAAAGTAAATAAAGTAATTAGTTGTTGTTAGAATCAATATCGCATTAGAGAATTTGAAATTGGCGCCACAAGTAGAAATGGGAAATTGATCAGCCCGCTTCCGGTGAGCTAGGAAAGGTACTAAAACGCAAGACTGCGCTGTAATCAAATCTAGTCACCGACTTTTAAAATGATTTTTCACTCTTTTTTTCATTTATACTATGTTCAGGACTAAGCTAACCACGTTGCCAGTAATAAATTAAATTTAAAATCAACACAGTTAAGTGAGTTCGGTTTTTGAAATTCTTTAACTCTGCAATTAATTCTATGCCACTCTCCAGGCGTCTGTATGAACATAAAACAGAACAACTTACAAAACACGTCCATAAATAATACGTTCCAACTGTTCCTTCCTTACTTCTTAAACTTGACTATCCTTACATTCATCCAATAATTATTATTTATTCAAAATACCCTCCAGCAGTAAATGACAACCCCCATTACTGGAGAAAACTGGCAACGTCGGAAATCCCCAAAAACCATTATCAACTAAGATAAGATACCGGTACAATCAGTTATATTACCGGTTCGGTGCACTAGAGTAAACAGTAAACAATTATTTGTGCTCCAGTTCCTGCGTATGAAACTGTAGTGTATAGTTCAGTGCCTCATGCGTGTTCAGTTAAACTTTATAGCGCAAGTGTCTTGTGAATGACATCCCTGCAAAATATTGGAATTTCAGTTCAGTGCCAGTGTATTGGATAACTTTAGTATATTCCAGATGGATAAACATCTCTGACACTGAACAAAACACGGTAAGTACATCAATATGCGTGTGTTCCTGTGGAATAATTACTACCTCGTCAATGATGAATTTTAATAACCTATTTAATTAAAAACAATTAGTATATTAACAAACTGCAATTTAAAATATGAATTATAAAATATATACCAATCAATAAACTATCGAATCAAATCCATCTTACAAATTAAGTTACTTCATCTATTTTAGTATTTTCGAAATTTTTATTTATGTACACTCACATATATAAACTCACGAATCACCTTCAATGCAAATTAAGAATACTAAAAGTATAAAACATATCTGTAAAAAACAGTCGCTTGGCTTTCTTTTCAGCAAGATATAGAATATCTTAACAATGTTTTATAGTCGAATAGATATAACTTCCGAATTGGAAGGGTGTGGAGGGGCAGCGAGCAGTGGGGAGACTGATGCCGCGGTGTTGCCACGTTGGTGCGGGCACTGCCGTGAGCGGTCACTGTCTCACCGAACACTGAGAAGAGAACATGAGACGGTGCGCGCCAGCGTACTTACCAACAAACAACGCGTCAGTGTGTGTTGTCTTTTGATTGTTTATACTAGTAATCAGAAACGAAATTTCTCTAATTTAAGACAAATATGTGCGATATTAATATGTTACCATTATACTATATAATAATCTACAACTACTAAATAATTCGGATATCATGAAGGACAAATAATTTGGGTACTCTAAAAACCTAATATTGCATTCACAACACAAATATATTTATTTCGGGGGCTGTCAAAATACTTCAAACACCGTCAGCATACATTCTGTTGACGTATATTTCCTGTGTTCCTTAATCAGTTTGCACTCTATATTCGTCAGCAAAATCTTCCAGGTCACTAGTTTCACTGTCATTGTCATCTCTATTCACGTGAATTATCATTTCCTCTACTGCTGTTTCAATGAGACCTTCTTGTGCCCACGCTTCTAAAATAGATTTTTTGTGTGCTTTACGATATCCGTCCATTCTACGGTTGTAACTTGTTGAAGTCCTTCTTCGGTTAACCTCCTAACTTCAGTCATGTTAAATGTTTTATTGTTCCGAGCAACGTGTCCCTTAACTTGTGCCCAAACCATCTCTATTGCATTGAAATGGCAATGGTAAGGTGGCAGTCTGACAGTTTTATGTCCTTGGGCTTTAGCCATCTCATCTATAATATACTTGGGGACCGGTGCGCGGTGGTTTATTCATTTCACATATTTCTAACAACTCGGCTTTTGTAAAATCTTCTGCAAATTGTATGTTATGCTCGCGAAGCCACGCCTGAATTTCCGCTTTTTTGTTACGTTGCGTTGGGGCCTTATCTAAAACCTTGGAGTGGTATGGGGCGTTGTCCATAGCAATAACCGATGGAGCAGAAAGGTTAGGTAGAAGTGATTCTTTGAACCATTTTGAAAAAGTGTCATGGTTCATTTCTTCATGGTAGTCTGTGGTTTGCTTTGAAGCAAATAACAAGCAATAATTAGGAACAAACCCTCCAGATGTACCAGCGTGCAGTAAAATAAGCCTACCGCTTTTGCCAATATGCCTTTGCCGATGTGGCAACAGTGCCTGTTGCTATGGCAACCGCGTCATACGCTCCTCGCTCCTATTGGTCAGGTAGCCAACCAGGCAGTTCTCCCTCTCACTCCAACGTCAGAACGCCCCGCCCCGCCGATTCGGAAGTTATATCTATTCGACTATAGTATGGATATACTGTATTCGTTCTTGCAATAAGTAGTGAATATTTCTTTCTATTTTTTTCATATTTTTCATCTATGCTACAGTAACAGTAAAACCTTAGATGTTATGGTTAAACCAATATTGAGCTTTTAAACTAATGTTAAACTCAGTATTACTTATTTTTCACAGTTATTGTTAATTTACTCGGTACAACTGGCCACGCTACTGTATAAAGTAGTTAGTTTTATTTCTCACACACTCAACTTATTATTTGCACATTATTTCAACATGGGAAATAAAATTCATGTATTCATATACACATTCCCACTTGCATGCATACATATTTAATTAATTCATAACATTTATTTAAATCTTACCTTTGTTATTACCATCAGTAGTAGTAAACAATAATACATAAAAAATGAATAACACGACGCTGTTTTTTTTCTGTTGCCGGAAGCACTTGTAGTTAGTTGCACGTGACGATGTGACGACGACGATCCGTTAATAAGGAAAAATATTTGGGGGGTCTAGACAACTCGTATTTTCCCGTAGTGGACAGAGGGTAAGGCCCTATTTTTGTCCTTAAAAAGTACTTGAACCGTTTCCTAGTCGAGAACGATCTTTCAGCAGTACATGTAAGTACAATACTAAATTATTTGAATAATAATAATCGTTTACTAAAAAAGTAATTCAAAATGTTTAAAATTGGGGGGGGTCCTGACACATGGACCCCCTCGCTGAGCTATGTCCTTGTACTATGTTATTACCATCAGTAGTAGTAAACAATAATACATAAAAAATGAATAACACGACGCTGTTTTTTTTTTTTTTTTTTTTTTTTTTTTTTTTTGCCGGAAGCACTTGTAGTTATTTGCACGTAACGATGTGACGACGACGATCCGTTAATAAGGAAAAATATTTGGGGGGTCTAGACAACTCGTATTTTCCCGTAGTGGACAGAGGGTAAGGCCCTATTTTTGTCCTTAAAACGTACTTGAACCGTTTCCTAGTCGAGAACGATCTTTCAGCAGTACATGTAAGTACAATACTAAATTATTTGAATAATAATAATCGTTTACTAAAAAAGTAATTCAAAATGTTTAAAATTGGGGGGGGGTCCTGACACATGGACCCCCTCGCTGAGCTATGTCCTTGGGTGATATGGTAGTGCAGCGCCTCGACTAATATTTTGATTATTTATATGGGTATTTGGTCATAATTAACTGACAGTTAAAACTAAGAAGAATCGATAGTGAAAAAGAAAAGCACTCTTTTATGTTTATATCTAAATTTACCACTGTCCATAGATGTTACTACAAAACCTTGTTTTCCATTTTTTTTAAAGAGAAACCAAACACTTTTGCCTTGTTTTATGCGTAGGCCAGTATCTTATCGATAAAATAAAGAGGACTTGAAACAGTTTAAGATCGGTAATAGACACGACTTGTATCTGCGCTAATTGTAACTAATTGATTCAAAGTCCGATGTCTCGGACTGTGAAACTACCAACTGCTTTCCTATTAATACTTCATTGTATAACAGAATTGTTTTTGTTTATTTGTAAGATAAATTCCCTTCGGTGAATCAAATCAAAGACCACTATGCGAACAATAATATTCGTGGGCAAATCGACACAAAAAATGAAAAATAGCTTTTCTGATAACACATTATTTGAATGTCAATTCCGATCCTTATTTTTATGTTTTCAAATTTATACGGAATGTAATTTGGGTTTTTAAACGTGTATTATGCGTGATCATTGGATTTTTCATCAGTTATATGTTGTATTGCTATTCGGTTTCTATTGCATAAATTTGCGTTATGTAAATTATAAAGAAATTTTATTAGTGTCAAACCACTGGAACGAATAAAAAACAAATTTGGGGATTAGGTCAGATTCCGTTATACGCCCCCAACGCTTAAACTTTTTTCAATGAACTTAGAAAGTTAGAAAACTATGTAGTTGAGTAACAGAACTAATATTATTCCCCCAACGCTTATTTTTCATTTACGGATGATTATAATGAATTACAATTGGTTACTAGCTAAGAAAAAAAGGTACTTACGTATTATATCGACCACAAGCCTACATTTCTCCAAACACAAAAATTCAACAAAAACAAACATTACCAAACAAAAACTAAACTCTTTATTGAAAAAAAAAACACAAAACTTGTTTTTATTCTTGATCACACTCCGCCACCCAAAATGCACCTTGCTGCCCCGCGCTGATGTCAACGAAAGAAAAACATCCCTCGAGATAGTATCTATCAGTAAAATATCAAATTCTAGAGGGGCTGATCAGAAATATAAATTGGATTGTAATGGAAAGGCGATTATGTACCGTGTAAAAAACTTAAATAATCATGTGATGCCGCGCGGCCTGCCGTAATCGGGATTCTCGAGAAAGATAAGATAACAGCGACAACAATACCGACCGCAATACCTGGAAATGCTTGTTGATTGATGGAATGTTAGTTATGTTACCCAACTACATCGTTTTATAACGTTCTAAGTTAATTGAAAAAAGTTTAAGCGTTGGGGGCATATCACGGAATCTGACCTGGAGATTATGTTGTTACACAACAATGCGCATTGTTCTAATCTGCCATTGGCCAGATTGTCTCACGGATAACCGCACAATGCGCATGGGCAGAACAATTTTAATTCGTTTTGACGGAAGATGAGATTTTCAGTGACGTCGTCAGAAAAACGAAAAAAAATTCGTAGAGTCTTGAGACAGATTAAAAAACATTTTTGTCTGTATCTGTAACTATGTTTGCCATAGTTTTGTGTACCTAATCAAGAAGGAACCCAATTAAAAAGTACAGCATAGCATTATCAAAACACTGGCAGCCTGCTATTTAAAACCATACTGATCTCTAAATAGTATTAAATGTTAATAAAACCAAACTTTCCAATATGGTTTATTTTTAGGACAAGGCCTTTCGAAACCAAAGGTTTCATCATCAGGCGACTCCACAAATAAATATTTTCATTATTTTTCTTATAACTAATATTAAAATACCATATCTTGTAGATATGCAAATACAAAATTTTGGAAATAATTCAACCAGTATGAAAAATTAGATATGACTACATTATAATTTTTGAAAATTGGAAAAAGAAGAAGACTGGAATTTTCAATTGAGCCTTTTTCATTGTTTATGAGTGTTTATTTATTTCTTTTTATATGTAGTGTTTCCCAAGCATTCAAGTTCATTGGTTTTGTTACTTCTTTTATTAATTTTAGATTTTTAATTGATGTTCTGTGTCCTGATTCAATGCTTGGCAGCATTAGATTTTTCAACTCTTCCATATTTTGTGTGTGATAAATGCTCTTCAAATAGTGTTTTTATTGTTCTTTTGGTTTGTCAAATATAAATTTTGTCACAGTCATCCAATTTCATAAATTCCTAATTTACTATAATTTGAAATTTTGTCTTTAGGGTTTCTTAAAATTTGGGATAGTTTGTTGCTTATTCTGTGATAGACAGTTTATTTGTACGTTTAAAAAAAAATCTATTTTATGGCAGTCTTTCTACTGTCATTTAAATATCAACCATATTGATCTCTGATTGGTTGAGCTCGAGGAAATCACACGATACAGCTCTACTCACCTTCATAAGTGGATGTGCATTACTGGATCTGCTAGTTTGGTTACAATCTCTAAACTCAATGTGGGATCTCCGCAGCAGGGTAAAAATATAGAAATATTTATTTTAAGTGTTATCCAGATGTTCTATTGTATTTATTGTCACAAATAAACTAATTAAAGCGTCAGAGAAGATTACATAACATTTAATTGTATGTTACTTTAAATCACCTATAGTGCATATGCTGTTATTTTTAATGCTGGGAGCTCAGTTTGAAATATCTACTGAACTTGACTGCCCTTTCATGTTTAATTTAAAATTGATTAAAATAACTAAACATGATCAAAAATATGTTGACTATATATAAATAGTCACATACAGCCACACATATAAGTACAATATATAAACCCATACGTACTTAGATCAAATTTAAATTTATAATTTTGCTAAGCGAACATATTTCAACTTAAGGCAATTTAGATAAGTGGTTTATAAATGGCTAAGCAACCATCCCTCAACTCCACAACCACCAAGAGACTATCACGCTCTGCCTCAATCTCCTTGAGTCGAATATCCTTGTACCAGATAGTGTACTTTATAATTCTATGCTGTGGTTCTAGAAAATTGAAAATGCCGTTTCCTGTTCCACAATCGGGTTGAATGCCAAAATAGGGTTCGGTTATGATTTTTAATGTATAAATACTATTTTAAATGTAAGCTGCTTACATTTAAATGTGAACTTATTATTAGTTAAAAGAAAAACGTTTCCATTCCTGATAACCCTTTGAGTACCAAGAGCTGATGTGATCGGCCTGCAAGGTTTTTCCAAAACGTGCCAGGTCTGACTAGATCGGCTTTCAAATATTTATTATTCTGTTACTAAATGTTGACATATAGCGTTGTAGTGTCTCTTTATATACATAATAAATCAAATAAACATAGATTATCTATATTAATTTGCTTTGTTACAGCTGGTAAAAGCTATTATTTGCCAAATTAGAGACAACTTTTATGCAAGTGCAGATTTTCAATGTTTTGCACTACTATATAAGAAAAGTGTACTCAGCATTACAGGTATACTACTCACTTTTTTGAAACTTTGCAAATTATACTCGTTTCTAATTACATAGGGATGAATAATAAAGTTACATACAAATGTATTACGATCTAAAATTAACAATTTTTCTTTATCAGCACGTAAAATATTTTGTGTATATTTATTAATTTAAAAAGATTTGATCCTCCAAATAAATATTATAAGTCATATCCTACTTTACCTTGAACATGATAAGACAGTAATTATTCCTTTGTTTTTTTCATTGCTTTGTGGAACACTACACAAACACCAAGAGAGTGCTTGGCACTGAGAGAGGTGACCTGTCATAAATGCGTAGCACTGACAGCGCTACCGGGGGGGTTAATGGGGGGGCCCCATTGCTTGGCACTCAAAGGGTTAAACTGATGCTGAACAGTTGAGATTGCACTTGTTGTTTATATAGTTTGCCCCAATGCTGAACTGAATTTCCAAATTCAACTAGGTCCATGACTTTACTTTGGAGTTTTGCAAATTCAAAGTGACATGTTTAGAATTGTTTGCGATATTTTTTACAGTTTCTATCAAAGCTGCAGAATTTTTAAAGCAGATACCTGTTGTACTATCGATATGGCCACTTGCCAATGCAATGACTTCATTTTGATTCATTTTATTGTAGGGTTAAATAAATAGTATTCTTAAATCATTCCTGAATCATAATCATTACTAAGCCAGGCTTTCTACCCAGTGGATTTACTTCTGGCTGGTTTATACCTTCCAGTTGAACCCAAACTGGATACAGCAAAAACCGATGTGTTACTTAAATCTGGGCAACCTTATGGGTTTCTTGAAGCGGCACATCACTAACCGCAAATATTGAGATATTGGGGTGCAAGGGTAATTCAATAGGTCTAGTCTACTGCGGGAGATGACTGTTGGAGTTGGTGGGGTTCGTCTCATAAGAGTCAAAGGTTCTTGCTAGCTTAGACATTAGGGTGTGCCACCCCCTGCCTGCTTTGACTGGTTCAGAGCTGGCTTCCCTTCTGCTGAGGGGACATGTCATGAGATTAGTTTCCTAAATTCTTCCTCATGGATCTCGATTGGAGATAGCCCCTACCCCAACCTTATCTATCCAGAATATCCTGTCACTCAGGAAGCAGCGCCAATGTACCATAGGACCAGGTGCAATTTCTAAGCTTGTTGTTGTCCTGAGAGAACAAAAAAAGCCATGCTTTCACTAGGATAATAGAATCATATTCACTTTTCTGCTTTCATGCCGCACTAGCATAACTAAAAATTTATTAGTTTAACATTTTTTTCTACTAAAATTTCAGTGAATTATTCTAAAACAAGATGTTTTGTTGCTGTTTTTAAAGTAGTTTATAGGCCCTCATTTACAGTTTTTTTTGTAATGTATTTAATACACTTTAAATGTCTAATTAAAATTCTTTATAATTAAATTGCTAAACAGTACAAGTGAATTACACAATATCAGAAAATCAAAATAGAACTAGCCAAGGTTCATATCTAGGTATTAAGTAACAGATTAAAAGGAGTCTGTTGTGTCCATTTAACCTAATGTTAAATTTGTCATATTTGGGTTTCATTTATTCAAAACTACTAAAGCTAGGTAAATAAAACTTTATGACATGTTATGTCTCTTTAACTAACTAATATACCTATAATTACGTTTATATAACTTCATTATTTTTTATAAAAAATATATTTTTATTATGAATGAAAATAACATTAAAACCTAGAATATTTATTATAATTATTTTTCTTTTAATTGTTATTATGCAGTAAAAGCAGATATACCACCATACAAAGGAGGTTGAAAGGAATACATTGTGGAAATTTCAAAGAAATAAATTTATAACTTTTTGGAAAAAGAGTACCTGAAGTTGGAATGTTGACATTTTCAAGAAGTCAAGAGAAAATAATGTCTTTATTCAGACAACTGCATCAATTTCAGGCCTAAAGCTGACTCTTCTTAGTTCTTGCTGCTACTATGGCTTTTTGGTCACTACCTGAACTTTTTATCAGCTTTTATTTGCCACATTTGATTAAGCACCCAAGTACACAGTTTGCACCAGCCTCACCAAAGAGTTCTTACCTTTACCTTTATAAGTAATCACAGTTGTAAGTTACTATATAGTCTCAAACTACTATTTTGAGTAATTTAAGTGCAACAAAAACTCGTTTTAGTGAGGGTCACCACAGAACATTATTGGATGAATCATTTGGACATTGAACCTTTTTTCTATGGAGGCATTTGTGGAGAATCTTGTTTAAAAAATCTCTGTAAATTGGCTTGATTTTTTTATAACTGCCAAACGGACTGGTGAGCAATATACCCAACATAAAATATGAGGCAAAGAATCAATATTTCAAAAGTTATACTGTACTAGTATATGAATAAAAAATGGAAAAAAAAACAATGTGCCATGCAATGTAAAATGTATTTTTTAGTGTCAAATTAAGTTGAAATATAAATGTATTGTGTATCAAACTATTCATAAAATAATAAAGAACAAGAAAAGATATAAAATGAAAATAATTTTTTTGAAAAATTGACGTCAGCCTCCCCTTAAACAGGCTATGTATCTGGAAAAAAGACCTATAAATTATATTTTTTATAATCTTTTGTATATTGTTCTATTTTTGTTGTTTAAAAAATTTTAAGTGATTTTTATTAACATTTATGTAGATAGGCTTGATGGATTTTGACTCGGGTAACTTTAACCTACTGTATAGTAAAAATAAAGGTAAATAAGGCTACAAAGCAGTAATTGTTACAGAATTTAATGTACGACAAAAGAATGTACAAGCTGTGCCGAAACAATTATGTACATTAATATCACAATTTCAATATCATAAGTAATTAATGTGACCACATCTAAAAGAATGTAGAAAAATAAACTAATGCAGTGTGTCATCAGTGTTATTGCTAGGTTTAGAGTACAAATTAGTAAGAAGCTGACAATTATACAAAAACTAATCTACACATTAAATAAGAAAATAAATCACCAAAGTGTGGTTGTGTATAACAAGAAGAAATTAACAAGCAAAATTCCTGGAAACAACACACTGATTATAATTTTTAAATTTTATTCCTGAAATCATAACAATATAATTAATTTAAGATCACAAATACCTGATTAAAATCTATACACATTAGAATATACTATTAAAAATATATAAGGTAGAATACAAATTACAGATTCTTAGAAAAATATTGCAGATCTAGGGACAAAAAAACACCAAGGAAAAAATAGTTTGATATTATTGATACTATACTGAAGTATTTATTACTACTTCAATAGTAACATATATGCTTAACAACTCTATGAATTCCCTTCTAAACCTTAATTATTGATATCAGATAACAGGACTGTGGTTATTTTTGTCATAGGTGTTACAAATCATAGTTGAAGCACGTGTTTGTTTTTTGGTAAAACTACACGATAGGGTGTACAAAACTACAAAGAAATTATATGTTTAAGATTCATTTCAAATAAAAATGACTTATTTGTGAAAAAAATTAGACACTGTATTTATTAAAATGGCAGTAAATGGATATTTCATTTTACGATTAGATCATTCACACATTACAAACTAACCAAGTCAAGTTAAATATATATAAAAAAATATTTTAACAATTAAAAAATGTAGAAATTTGTATTTACAGTTGTTTTTGAAACTGTTTCTAAGAAGAACATTTTTAAATGAATCCATTTGGAAGAGACTGGCGTTTTTCAATGTACAATTCGGGCGTTTACATCGAATAATGTTTGTCCTAAAACAAAAGGATTATAATTTTGTGAATTCAATTCTAATTTTACACAACGTAATGGAAATAGATACCCATCACCTAACATGTTAACATGCAAGATCATACCTATTTCTGAGGACATGAGACTATAAATGCAAGTTGCTCATCCTTTTTATTTCACAATTTATAGTTTAATATTTATTGGAAATATTCTTAAAAAAAACTCCAACTCTTTTTTAGCATTACTAATACATATAGTCTGAAAACAAGTTATTAAAAAGCATGTGCCAATGTAAAAGAAAGTGCATATGAAATTGTCCTATTTCAATTGAACATTTCTTTATGAGTTTAAAGAAAAATTGTGCTACTTAAAGAACACGTGAAAACAAATTTAAAGTATTTTCATTTCAAAAATAAATGTCTCAATTCTTTGTTTAACGTTTGTTATTGGTGATGGATGAATTGAACGATGAGGATTCAGACATTGCCATCGTTATATTTTTGAGTGATTTTTTAATCCATTACCGCAGTTTTAACACCTAAAGAAGAGGGTAGATTTCAATCCTCGAACCATAGTGTTATATTTTTTGTAACATATAATGATGGCAAATGGCTGAAACCCTACTATATTGTCTTGTTCTTACACATTATTTTTACAAACTCGGTTAACCTTTTGAATTTGCCCTTTGGTTCTAAAACAAATAATGTGATTAATTATTCAAAACTAAATTTCTTATTCATTTTACCAACTAAATTATCTTGAAATGAAGTATTGTGACCAGTCCATAAGATCTAAACCCCAACTAAAAGTTATTTTGTATCTAACAGACAGGTAAATATCGATACAACTAATAAAACACTTATATAATTACTAATTGTAGGAAATTAAAATGTCAAATACTTCTTCCTTGAAAAGATCCTCAATATACCTAAATTTTTATGTCTAGTAAAAATTACCATAAAAAATAAATTTGCTTTTACAATGATATAAAATAAAATAGAGTTAAGCTTAATCTGAACCAAAATCTTTATAAAAGTTTCATAAAGAATAACGTAAGTTTATGGCTATAACAAAAGTAATATGCAACAGGAGTTCACAATTAAGGAATGTATCACTATTTTCCACGGTAAGCGCTAAAAGATAATTGTGTAAGTACCATTGGAATATCCATACTAGTGGCGTTAGTGCAATTACATTTATATACCTAGTAATGGATATTAAAATAACATATAATATTAACAATTTAATACTCAATGTCATGGAAATAACACAAGGATAATAAAATGTAACTGAGGAGTGCGGCGACAATCAATGAAGGCCATTAAATATATTACCGTAGTCTAACTTTATAGTTTTTATGCAGGATATGTAGTATAAATTTGAAAGATGTATCACAAAACCTATTGTCACTTTTCAAATAACTTCAAATTATATTTGAACCTCCATATAATGTTTTAATGTCAGACGTTATCGGTATGTAAACAATAGTATAAAGAGTACTGACGAGGGGTGCTGAAGTTCGTGGGATAGTTCTGTTCCGAGGCCCAACACTACAGCTGCGCCACAACCACCTTGTGTACATTTTCGGTCTTATCCGATATCCGCAAGCTCTCAAGAAAAACAACCGCCCTCTCTGTTAATGGTTAATGAAGCGTCATGTCGAATGACAGTGCTAAAAATGTGATCGCCCCTTCATTCCTCTTACAGTCTTGCCAACTTGGCGATGCAGCACTTGGAAAGCAGACTATAGTAAAGATTCTAGTGAGCCGACCTGAACAGAGGTATCTACTCATCACGATATCCCATAAACAGAGTGATTGAGAGAGATAATAAGCCTGGATATGCCACAGTACCTATAGACACATACTAGGTCTACCTCTGAATAGGCATCTGATAGGAAATTCAATCCCCAACTGGTAAAAGTACGTGCTTCATCTGAATTTGAGGAAGTCTATGTACAGTGGATTTTTCCCCGTTTTTTCCAACAGTGACCAGGGTTCTTTTTTGATGCTATAGTCTCCCCACATCCAACCATGCTATTTAAACTACAGCCCTGCCGAAGTTAGGGTTTTCAATAACACGATTTCTTCTAAATCACAGGCCCTACCAGCACCAACAAGCCATTCCATTGTTGATGTTTCACACAAAAAGCTATCCTAGCTAAACTATACAAGAAGAGTTGGACAATATGTATTGTCGATTCTGGATACAAGTCTATCTACCGGTTTAAAAACAACGTTTACTGTACCAACCATTAGGTTCCTAGAAACCAATTCATCCGACACTCCTCAATTACTTAAAAAGTAACACTTCGTCTGAAATGTACGTTAACTAAATTGGAAACTCTGATAAATAAAATTGCTGGTAATGGAAAACACAAACCAGATCTCGATTACTTTTGTACTTTCAAATACAAACAACAACCAGAGTTTATAACCATTATAAGCGAAATGAAACAAAAACATCTTCAGACAATAATGATAACCTATTATGTACAAAATATTGCTGAAAAATAATTTCCTTACTTCGAGGAAACATCTATAAGCTAAAATCTAAAAAGCTAATTATCCGTCCAGTCCAAATATATTACGGTAACTTAAATCAATCACTATTCAAACAAATCTTCCATTTCCTTACAAATGAAATTCATTATAACTATAAGTTATAGTTTAACTAAAAGTATGAATTAATAATAGGGCTGGGCAAGTGTAAAGGTTCTTTAAGGACTAAGTGTAATGAGATATTCGAAATGAAAATGTAATGGTCTTCATTTTCTTTTTTGTTTCTATTTTTTTCAAATAAAGAATTTTTTGTTCACTTAGAACAAGAAGCTGAGAAACAAAAAAGAAGAAAAAGACCATCTTTAATTTTTCAAATGGCTGCTCAGTTTTTTAAAACCTTGCTCATAAAAAATGGACAACTGTTGTAATCTCAGAATACTAGAGTGGCTGGCAATGCTCCAGAAGGGATTATCTCAGGCTTATTAATACCTGTCTTGTACAATTTAACAAATTTGAAAACAGCGTAAGTGTTATATGCACGGTCTAGGAGGCACATCTCAATCCTGCTGTGGTCTTGAGATTGAGACGAGAAAAGGACTTATGTCCTAGTCATCCACAGTTGGGTGGAGGCTTTTTTCTTGAATTTATTACAATTGAAGTTCCATTTTGTGATTTAAAAATCCTTACATTTCATCTCTTTGGAGGCCATAAAGACCTGTAATTTCAGTGTTAGGAACAGTCCAGTTACTTATTCCCTCTGATTAAGAAAAAATACAACATTTGTTCCATAGAAGGAAAGAACAAAAGTAATACAATGACAGATCTGTATCTTGCTCTATTCCTCCAACTCTCCTGAAAGTTTACACTCGATTGAATCTCGTACTACAAAATGTTTACAACACCTGTTTGACTTTGATTTTCCACACTTTCAGGATCAAATTTCTGTTCCAACATTCAAAATACATGTCCAGCCCTACTGTACAATTGTGGAATTCATTTAGCGTAAATACATTTCTTATTAATCCTAAAATTTTCTATCACTATTATGAAAAGATAGTCATACATCTTTCTTCACACACTTTACTGAGCGTTACTCACTTTTAAATTGGACATGCTTTTGTATAATGCTTTATTAAATCACTATTAATTATGGAAGAAGATTAGAGGAAGACCAAATAAAAAGCAAGATAGCAGAAGACATAGAGAAGCACTAAACACAGATTGCTTTGTTGGTGTCAATAGAATTGTTATAGTTGGATAAAGAACATGTTACAAAGTATAAAGATGTTGCAGTTTTTGTGTGTTACTGTAATAATTTTAATTAACAGGGACAGAGATAACTATAACTCTCGGTGTGAGGAGTATGAAAATAAATTGTACAGATTTTAGACTAAGATTAAATTCCATGCTCACTCGGTGTTTAAGTATATACTATTAAAGTAATGCTATTCATAAATTGTATGCATATAAATATTCAAGTACCAATTACTACATTAATAAAAATAACGATATATGGGTGCCTGAAATCAACTGTAAGAGAACAGATTATTCTACAATACTGAACCAAACAATTTCCCCACAAAGCCACCCTTTGAAAATTTAAAAAATATTTTCAACCATGTTAAGTACAGACTGTGCCAAAATCTGGAAGTTTCGGGTTCAATTCTGAAATAAGAATATTTGTAATGTTATTGTTTTAAACTTATTTATAAGAAAAACATAACGAAAAACTGAATGACTTTTTTCTATCTTAAAATGGCAGAAGAAAAACTGAAATGTAGTATTTTACTTATTACACATATTGACTGAAGATAAAAGCGTTTCTATTAAGATAATAGCTATTTCTAGATATTTTAAGATAATAAGCACAAAAAGCTCTTCTTGGGCTCCAAGCCCAAAATTTGAAAAATTCTAATGATTGTATTTAAAAAATGTTGTATATTTTGGCAAACCAAACAACTGTTTTATTTGAAGTTATCGTAATTTTAATGCTCCAATAATTCTCATATTAGAAGAAATCTATTTTCAGCACCATTCTAACACATTTTCAATTTCGTAATTAACTGTAAAGACATTAACATTTTTAGAATACAGCCAAAATAGTATGACATCAAAATTTAAAAAATCAGAGATTATTTTAGAATTTTTTTTTAGAAATAATTGTATTATTCCCATACAAAATTAGGGGGGTGATTCTTTTACCACTAACAGATAAACGGATTATTGCCCTGGTTCGTCTTTACACGCCTGTTTTACGATTATAAATAATCTGCTTAACTAAAACCTGCCATCTATAAAACCGCAACAACTACCATTTCTTTAATGTTGATTGTTTAAATAACATTACTCGAATTTATCATACCTTCTGCGATGAGCCTACAGCGAATGCTCAAATAAAAGAAAGTTACGGCCATTAAGAAAGAGACTGATTTATCTCCGCAATACAGCCCAAGACCAAATATTTTCCTCGCTTGTGTTTGGTGAAAGAGAATACAAAACTAATCTGTCTCATTATATTTATACTATGATTATTCTACAAAGTCAAAATAGACCGTAGAGAGCAAAACATTCTTTTTTAATTTTTATGTTGGGTGAAATACTGTACATGAGAGCAATTAAGGTACAACAGTGTTTGGTACAGTTTAAAGTGCTAATTAAATTACAAACTGCGAAATAAAACCAGGTCTAACAGCCGTAGTGTCATTAATGTACCGTTTTTGCCCTAACATTGGTCTTACAAGCAAGTGCAAGTTTCCGTTTTTAATATTTTTGTTTATTCTCGTAATACAGTCTATCAAGTAGAGAGTATTTCATCCAACATTATAATTAATCATTAACGCTTCACGAGAATTGGACGTGAACACAAACATAATAATAAACGTATTACAAACAATAACATACTCGAGAAAATGAATATTGTAAAGATAAGGAGGGGAGATGCTACAGTTCTATAACAAAACACCACTCTTAAATGTAACAGTGTAACATTATTTTTTATAAATATAATTATTTCAAGTTAAGAAAATACTTAAGCTTCTATTACAATTAGACTAATACACAAATGAAGTATACCACAACATTTTAACGTTTCATTAACTTATCCATCATTAATTCATGAAAATGAAACATTAAATACGACTCAACATGTTCGAAATAGGAATGGGGGCTTTTAATTTGATATTAATCATTAAGTCTTTCAAGTAATAGCTTAATACTATTGGTCTTTGGTTATTATTGTAAGTCCTCAATGGAATAATAACAATGACATATTTCAACGATAACTGAATGTATCACTCATTCATAAATGAACAAATTCAAGAGATTACATGTTTCCTTTCATAAAATGATTTGACAATACATGACACACATAAATAAACTTTACAAATCTCACTAATACATAGTTTCTTAAAAAGAAAATACAACAACCATCAGAATATTTTTAAATTCATTACAACAGTTATTTTGTCTTAAAACTGTAGCTTTATTAATGCCAGAGCATACTTTCATAATAATAATATATACTTATTATAATAAATATATAAGAAATTACCGATCATATGGTTGGTCGAAATTTGGTATTAACATTGTTTGCGAATATAATAGATCATTTGAAAGAACCAGAAATATTTTAGGTTATTGATTTAGACCCAACAGCATTGGAACATTTTGTATGTCACAGAATACGATAAATGAGTTTAGTTTACCTTTGGTTGCATTTTTATTAGATAATTGTAGTTACACACTAGAAAATAGGTCATTACTATAAAAAAGCACTATAAAAATCCCTTCTCTTCGTTAACAAAAAATATCGGAAGTAATTTCACTAGCCTAGTTAAACCCACTTTGTGGCTAGTTGACATTATACGTTTTGTCACACTTAACAAATTTAAAGCAGAGGAACGTTATACTCTGACAGTCCATTGTGACCTCACCCTCCGATTCTCCGTGGAGGCGATCAAGCAGGCTACTCTCAGCTGTCAGTGGTGGCGTCAGTGACGTTCTCCTGCAGTCTTGCCAACTCCTCCGCTGCGCGACTGGCCGTCACCGAGTGGAAGTAGGTGTCCTGAGTCTGCGTGGCGTAACAGGTATCGTCAAACTCGAACTTGAGTCCCAACACGATGTTGAGGGCTGAGGAGTCATGACTGTGACACCCTGAGTACCTGTATTGAGGTTTCTTGTCAAACCTGCACCCGTTGGATTGGGCACCTACCAAAACAAGAATTATAGAACAAAAATCAGTCACATTTCACTTGATTGATGAAAATAAAAATTAAATTAGTTCAATATTGTACAGTTGGCCTAAATAAGACGTATTTACATAATGGAAAAGTGTGTGGATGAACTTGTGGTAATTTCCCTCCTCGAACTGAACACAGCAATGAGAATATACTTGGATGGTAACATGGAATTTCAATTGGCTTCTAAATTCAAGATATTCATGCTGGCTTCTACAAAGAATGTAGGCAATTACTACTCCTATGGTAGTTAGATTTGAGGTTATCCTGACAAGGAAGACAGTTGGTTCGCACCTTAAAATTCACATTGAATAGTAGTGTTATCAGACACTATTCTTTTTTTTATCATATTTGGAGTACTATATGAGAATGGTAATGTTGCATGTTTCCTCAAGGAAAATGATGTGCTCAGTTCAACAAAGAGAGAATACTCATCTCATCTTGATATTTTCTGTAAGTAACTGAGAATGGACTTATGCAATCTGATTTAAGAAAACTAGTTCCCAAGAACTGGTGACTGATAAATTCTCGTCTATCAAACTTCACCATGAAATAGCTATAACTTTGGTATAGTTTTTTGACAACTGTAATGTTGTCATTGACTGGATAATGGATAAAATTATCTATCTATCAATATCAATGTTTATATTTTTACGTCTTTGATAGGAGTTGTGAGGAAAAAACATTCTGTACTACATTCGTTAGTCTCACCATTGTTTTGTTTTCTCGTATGTTGTTTCTTTGCTTGTGTTCTTGATGTGATATAAATTATATCACATAATTTTAATAAATTATATTACCATTTATATTTACCAATAATATGCAGTAAAATTAAAATTATATATTTCCAAATAAAAAAATTGAAACAATAACTTTGTAACTATAATTCATACTTGGCATAAAGCAAAAACTAAAAACATTACTTGACCACCTCAAAATTTGATGAAATTTGGTGTGAAGGTTGTAATTATATAGATTAGAAAAATTGTAATTTTTCAAATATCTAAA
This sequence comes from Homalodisca vitripennis, assembly GCF_021130785.1. Lineage (NCBI taxonomy): Eukaryota > Metazoa > Arthropoda > Insecta > Hemiptera > Cicadellidae > Homalodisca > Homalodisca vitripennis. The sequence goes on from NC_060213.1 coordinate 129,932,779, forward strand.
ACGGTTTCAAAGTTACAGCTAGATAAAATTTTTCAAAATCCATCAAAGAAGGTATCCAACATATTTTGAAATGTCCATAGCTTTTCTACTAATTGACCTTAATATATATACGAACGGTATTATTATTTAACTAAGTAATAGTTACTCTTTTCTTTTCATGTACAACACAACATACCTTTTAATAAAAAGGTTTTTTTGAAAAATCAATTCCCTAATTTAATATTGTCAAAAAAATTCATTTTAAAAACTAAAAAATCCTATAAAATAGTTTATATTTTTGATACAAGGTTAGCCACCACTTTAAATTTTGAGAATCACTGAAACAGTTTTATAGCAGTCTATGTTTATTTCAATTTGGTTCCAACACTGAAACTAAATACACTGAATACACTGCAAAACTTACCAATGGGCAGGATACAATCATGAGTGAGAGAGCATTGTATCCAAGGCAACATAATGTCTGTGTGCACCTCGGGCGTGTTGAATATGAGCAGCCGGCTGGCCTCCACCATGGGTAGGAACTTGAACCTGACAACAACATGGATATTAAATATTATTAAATACATAGCCCAAAATAATGGATATAAACCAAGCATGATTGATATATTAACGAAGAACTACAGAAAGAAAGAAAATAACAAGAAAGAAGAAAGAGATATCAAATACATTCAATCAGACTACCTTGGGTAAACATTGTCACAAAATTAACAAATCATTTTATAAACAAGGATATCAATTGGCTTTCAAAACCTCGAACAACCTTGGAATTCTAATCAAAAACAAAAGCAATTCAACAAACCAAAATCAAAATTCAACAATAGTGGAGTATACAAATTAAATTGCAACGATTGTCAATCCCACTATATTGGACAAACCGGCCGATCCTTCAAAATTAGATTTAATGAACACATAAAAGCATTGAAAACATCGTCAAATTCAAAATATGCAGACCATTTAAATAACACCGGCCATACATACACTAACATCGAAAACAATCTTGAAAATTTTACACACAAGCAAAAAAAGTCGCTTATTATCTACTTTAGAACATTTTGAAATCTACAAAAGTGCCAAAATTAATCATAATATATTATTAAATGACAAAGATTTTCTAACAAAAAATGTATTATTCGATAGACTTTTAAACAATATACATTGATCACACATAAAATTAAATACAACAAATTTAGCCACCAAGGTAGTAAAAAAACACATGACAAATTGGTTGTAATTATTTATTTTCATAACTTAACCTTAGTACCTGAAGATGATGATGAAATCACAGATTTCGAAATGTACATAGTAACAAAAATAAAAGTTTACAAAAAGTGTTAAAAGGTTTATTTATATTGTATTATACATATGGATATTAACTCGTGTTATAATATTATAGTCTTAAGTGAGTGACAGCATTGTATCTTGGAGGCAAGTAGACTAAATTTTAAACTCTATTAAGGCACGTCTTCATTCATAATGGACCAACTAAAAACTCGGTACATAGACAGTTTTATTATCTAGATTTCCTAATTAATTCCCCTTTTCATACTGATAAGAGTCTAAGTGTTCTAACTACAGCAGGTTTATTTAGTGGTAACTGCTAACTTTGTGTGTAAAATAGATTTTGTTTGAGACATTCTCTTCATGATGTACACTTCTACGATGGCTTCTTTCCATTTAATGTTATGATTTACAAAAACCAACAGTATAGATCAATTTTAGATTATTCCTCCAGTTTTTATGTCTGTGTTTTTATCTTGAATATTTAATGGCTCTTTGTTTTGCCTTTGGACTCCCAATCACTACAACATATTACACTGAAACAACGTTTTGACAACGTCTATGCACAGTTGTTCTAAACACAGTTCAGATGTTTAGGATACTGTTCTAATTTTGTTTTTTGTGTGATTTTACTAGCACATAAGGGATTAAAATGTTCACAAACTTGTCTACTTCGGTCAAATGTTTACCACATCTTACAGTACATCATGATCATGCGAAATGAAAATAGATAATCTATGTGACACACTTTAAAAAAAATCCCTGTTTCACCAATGTGCAAATTTCCACCAACACTTACCCTTCGTCGGTTGTGTGGAAGTAGTGGAACATGGCAGGATGAGTGAGTAAGGTGACGGCTTGTCTCGTAGCCCAGCAGATGATGCCACTGCCTGCCTGATCCGCCGATCCCTTGGCCTTGTCTACAAGTGGCTGAATATTTCCGGTTGTGAGCCGCAAATTGTTCTCCATAAAGAGAACAGCTCCAGCATGGTTCAATGCGTCCTGGAGAATTAAACAATAATAAACGATGAAACGACGAAATAAACAATGATTAAGTTGACAGGATTAATAGTATTGCTTATTGGAAGACTGTAACAAAAAACCATTTATCATTAAGTGCACAAACCAAACAAGAGCAAAGAAAGAAATAGAACTAGACATGATAAGACTCTTCTTCAAGAAATTATCTGTAAATAAAAAGTATTTTATTGTTTAAATGGATTGGTTTTATTTATTATCACTAGTAAATGAATACAATATTTTCCAATATTACTTTTATTACTGCGCAAGGCCTTTTGGAATCAATGGTTCCATCATCAGGCACTTCAAAAATGAACAAATATTTATATTTTTTTAAATAATAGATATAATTATAACATATGGTAAAAGATTTGGAAATATGATTAGCCAGTATAAAATATTTAAGCAGAATTATATTATATTAATTTTCTTATAAATTCAGATGAGAGTACAATTGAATTTTGAATAGGTCCGTCTTCATTATTGTTAAGTTTTTCTTTATTTGTATTAATTTAAAATGTTTCCCAAGCATTTAAGTGTATTGTGTTAGTAACTTCTTTCAATAATCATAGATTTTTATTACAGATGGTGTGTCCAGATTCAATACAGTGATTCGCAATAGCAGACTTTTCATTTCTTCCATATTTTATAATATGTGCAAAGGGTTCTTTGAATTGTCTTGATGTTCCTTTTTTGTTTGGGCAATGTACAATTTATCACAATTGTTCCATTGAATTTCATAAATTCCGGATTTGTTTTCGAATATGTTTTTGTCCTTGGGAGTACCTAATATTTGTGATAAATTGGATTGGTTTTATCAAGGTCTGATCTTTATCTCGCTTTATTATAAAATTTGCAGGATATTTGTGATTTCTTAAATAATTTTTAAGAAGCTTTAGAGAAACTTAGCTCATTTTTATTCTCATTCTATGTTGGCACGTTGCTTTGGCACTGAATTGGCAAAAGTGTTTCGGAATGGGTGATTCCACACCAGGAGAGATTCTGTCCTTAATACAGGAGACCATTTCCCAGGATTGACTGGAATCGAGGCAGAATGAGACCACAAGTTGAAACCGACCAAAAGTATATCTATGTAACACTACTGCCACCACAGCGTCCCCAATACCTGTGTGGCAACATACTTTTCTCTATATTTATCACACACTTTCATTCATGCAAAACAAAATGCTTTCATTCACACTATTTTCTCTATTGTCGTAATATTACTGATTATCTTACTGACAAATTTCCCGACAACCAAGAGTTGAAAGCAGTATTAAGCACAGCATACATAGGTATTATAGTAAAAGATTCCTAGCATAACGCTTTAATACAAAATTAGTCTTCTGTGCATTTAGTTGATATTCTAATTCACAAGTTGACTAAAAAGCCAACTACAATATTAGTTTAATTCATACACAAGGTAATGTTAACTATGATACCTGAATGATGATTGGTCGAAAGGCATGAATCTTGTGGTCGCTGACATGGGAAGGAAAGTCACTCAGGTAAAAATCCACCACAGCGCAGCGGCTAGTGTTGCAGTAGGTCAGTATCTGCACAATATTTCATTTCTTCATGTAACAAACTTTGAATAAATATTGCTACGATAGGAAGTTAGCAAATTAGAGCTGAGTTGTTGCAACTTGAACTGCTACGGAACCACTAAAACGAAAAAATAAAAGGTTCTACTGAAAATGCCATGACAGCGTGACTGTTGCAACAAGTTGGAGCGGTATTACTAGAGGTACTGTAATACCGCTGTAACTGGAACTGTGGCGACAACATGGCTGTTGCAACAGATTCTGGTTGGTACTGTTACAGTTGTCTTCATGAACTCTAATAGTGATAGTTAGTTGTTTTATAGGCTAGGTTTATATGATTTGTTGAGTTTACTGTTCTATGGGAGAAACAATTAACCTCCTGATCCCTAGCAGTGACTCTAGGAAATGGGCCAACAAAACCGGTTGACGGTTTCACTTCTGGTCTTCTACTCGGTTAATATGTTCTCTTTGTGCAAGATATTTATAATCAAGATGCTTCTGAAAGACTATCTTACCTGAGACTCCTCAATTTTTGATAGATTTGCTTCCACAGTCCACTCTGGATTATTTAAAAAAATCAGGTGGACTTCCATCTCGGAGACGCACCTTATAGAAGAATAGTATCTTCACACTGGTCCTCAAGGGCATAAGATGATTTATTGTGTTTCATAGTAATCAATAACAATAATTAATATGGTGCCATTTATTCGGTTGCAATGTTCTATATCCGAAAAGTATCTTATCTCTCTTACTTTCTGACACATTCTCGTAATATACTGTGAGAGCCACAGCTCCTGGAGCAATGGATTTCTGTTATAACACTCTTTCATTACAAAAATCAGTGAATTGCTGGTGAATGTTATAGCAGTATCTAAAACCATATATATATGAACAGTATCTAATATATGAGAACACCAAACATAACATGAAAACTCACTATCGAGCAGTTTGACTGTTGGTCAATGGATATCAACAAACTATTATATTGTTGTACCAATGTGAGTACGATGTATCCCTTTGGTACTGGTGCATTTATCCTCAATACCAATGTGAGCATGATACATCCCCTTGGTACTGATGCATTTATCCTCAATACCAATGTGAGCACGATGCATCCCCTTGGTACTGGTGCATTTATCCTCAATACTAAAGTTTTTAGACTAGAACATAAAATTTAATATTCTCTTTGAAATAAAATGTCATTGTTACAAATTAATCACATTGGTTACATTTAACTGTCAATGTCAATCGTGCACATTTCAAATCAACTGAAAATCTGGCAGAAGCCACTTATCAGTTTAATGGTTAAACAAACTAGGAATTCAATGTTGGATGTAACACTTAAAATACGAAAAATCGTATCTTAAAACTACGTTCATAATAGAAAAATCAGTAACACTGTTTCGAGATCTACAATCTGATCTCCCTCTTTGACTCTGATATTCTTACATTGATCTGATAGGTATCCTCCTTGATTCTTGCTCAGGTGAATAACTAACAAAAAATAAATAAAAACAAAACACAATACTAATTATTAAGTCCATGAGTTGACACACAACATGGTTATAGTGATTCCCGACTTGTGTGTTGCACATCACACTGGTATGGTTTGTTAATTTTAACCTAGAATGTGTTAGTAATAGATTGTAATTTTATTACAAGTTCAGTGCAACTAAATAGTGTAATAATATCAATTCTATTGGGCCTACACTTACAATAAATATCAAACACAGTTCAATTAAGTATCAATATCAAAAACGTTTAAATTAAAGGAAAATTTTCTTTAACCCTCTAACTGATGGTCATTTGTCCGAAAATTATAGGTAAGGTTTAAATGCTTTATTAACTCTTAAACGCTATCAAGTGTTTGTTTTTTAACTGTAAAGATAAAAAATGCAAAATGGGTGTTTTGGAGCTTGTACAAGAATATACTGATCCCATTAACTTCTACCCAAGCCAACTACCGTTAATTTAAAGCGGGCTCCTACCAACTTTATCACAGACAAGTGACTTTCTTAAGTTTACACTAGACCACAAAAAATCCCTCATGTCAGGCACTGGAATCGAACCCATGACTCCAAAGCAAACTTTTGTGTCCGAGAGCAGAGACTAAGACTTGATGTCTTGTGCATGCAGATAGCTCACTTAACACTTTGGCAGCACTCCAAAGCGTTGCGATCAAGACTCTTAGCACTTATAGGGTTTAAGACCGTACACAATAAACCAAATTGAAACACATAATTTGAAACTTGTACTAAGCAAGTAAATATTATTTGTATAATTAATTTTTTTTTTTTTTTTTTTTTTTTTTAAAGGAGAGACCGATCCCCTTTTAAACCTTATTCTGTCCGTCCTCATGGACCACTGGCCTGTGCGAGGATCTTATCAAACAGAATAAGGGGGAGAGTCGATACAGTACAAGGTTGATGGTACTGATAAAAAGTGCAACGGTCACAGACAGGATTTGAACCTGCGCTATCTCTAACTCAGACCCAAAGTCCAACGACTTAGACCGCTCGGCCATCGGCACTCTCTAATATAACCTAAATATAATTCTATAAATAATTCTAAATTTCTAAATATAATTTTTTAAATATAATTCTAAGGCTATTATATTTAAAAAATAATTTCTCTAATTTCTGAATCTTATTTTTAGCACTAATCTACTACAAAACTATTATATGAATTGTTACAAATATCACTTCACTTACAAGCTGTAAATCATATCGCCCCAGCCCAAGGTTATAAAGAAGCAAGGTATTGTTGGGCAGATGGTGAGCAATGTTCCGGGCCAGACCTACGCCCAGCTCGGCATCTCCGTCTAACAGGTACGACACCACGATAGGGAGAGAAGTGTTGGTCCACACTGCTGCAGGATACAGCCGAGGACTTGTCGTGAACCCGAGAGCTTTCAAATACTTCTCGTCGGCTGTCCAGCGCTTCTCTTCTGCCTCTTTCAGATTGTCCTAGAAATGTCCCATAATTGATTAATTATGATATTTGTGTATCTAAGAATAGGCCTAAAAAATTAAATAAGAATGATTGATAAGGGAACACAAAGCAACTTCTGGGCTAACTATAAGGTACAATAAAAATGAAAGATTTAATTTTATCCTGCCCATATTTAAATTCAAAATTAACTTTTTTGGGAGTCTAACATTTTTTGTTGAAAGAGCTTATTTTATTTAGATAAAAATAAATCAGGTTCAATGACTTTATGGGCTCTGTGGAAATACTAAAACATAGATTTTGTAAATTAATTTTCATTAAGACATGTGATTAACCAAGTCTCACTAGTATACAAAAAACAACTATCCTGTACTTAACAATGTTACCGAATTTAAGTATAACTATGAAGTACGATGGCCTAATAGCCTATTAACATAGCATGCATATACTACCCACATTGTGCAATGATATTTTAAATTTTGAATAAACAAAATACGCTTATACTCAAGGATTGTGTATACAAATAAAATGTAGATAAATGTTAAATATAATGTCTAGAGTTGCAAAATATGATTCACGTTATTAACACGTTCACGACGACGTCTTATTTCCAGACTTTTTTATTTGCTGTCAAATTTTTCAATAATCATGGCAAAAAACCGCAATCTTTTTACGTTAAATGTCTAAGTATAACAAGAAATGTATGTAGGCTTCACAATTTTGCACAAAAAAGTTTATTTCAATATGTTTTTCCAATGTTTTTCGGTGTGGTACCTAAAAATGCATTTTCCTTAAAAATTAAGCAATCGTGTGCCTGACAAGGTACACTATTGTCTAAGGTATTCATTTAAGCACAGGATCACATTTAACAAACCACCAAGAGAGAGAACAATAAAAATGAAATAATAAAATTATTAGCAATGTAACCGATCGGGTACACAATGGAAGTTGTGAAAGATCATATACACCCGACAAGTTACACGTCATGAACGAGTTAACTTATTGTTATAATTCTCCTGAACAAAACAACAATATGGTTTCATGGGTGGAAATGACAATTAAAGAAGTTTTAGAACATTATATGTGGAACTAATTTTCTTGGGCGGAGCAATATTTTATTGTTGTTTGTCGGCACAGAGCGTCATTTGGTCTTATGACTGTGAGTCAACCTCGTAATGGTTCATGATGATGTCAACTGTTGTGCTATCTTTGGATACGTAAAATTACTAATGAAATTGAGGGAATTTTGACCAAAATAAACAACACATTTAATTAATTTAGACCTTCTGAGAATAATAGTTAATATCGGCTGACACGAGTGCCTCTGGCCATTATTGCAAGCTGGGAAACACAACTTGATGGCTAAAAAACATTGTAATTCTTCTCACCATAAATTCTAGGAAAAAATTAGTACCGCTTTTCATGTTCTACAACTTCTTTATTTATCATTTACACACCATTAAGCCTTATGAGGAGAATGATTGCATAGGTTAATAACACGAATCTAGTTACAAGTGTGGATAACAAAAAATTTAAAAATAATGCAAATTTTCTACAAACTAATAAATAATGTAAAAACACTACTAAATGGGAAAATCTAATATAACTATAATGTTTTAATTTCATTAGTTCTTACAATCTAAGTAAAAAACCCTGGTAACTTCCAATCAACTGTTTGCTGACTTAAAAACAACATACGTTTAGACAACAAACTCATACTTTCATTCTGAAAAAAAATCGATGACCAATTAAAAAATGTATTTCATAATATTTTAAGTGCTCACGTAATCCACACTCAAAGAAAAACCAATTTTTTAAACTAAATTATGGTAATTAAGACTAAACGCTCCGCAATAGTTGAATAATGGAAGTCATGGTTATGCACAAGACAGTGAAAGAGGCATAGGACAGTTGTTTATACTGTACTATGCTTTTCTGACTACAGAACAATCTGATATGCTATCAGACACAGTTAACACTGAAAACCATAAATGAGAACCATAGTATACAAATATAACCACAAAATGACATTCACATTTCTAATATTAAAACAAAAATTAGTTATTTATGATTTCCACCCCCTAAAACTATATTGTATATTTTTGTTCAGGAGGATGAGTAGAATAATGTTGAAATTAGAATTGGCAACTCTGGCCTTTAACTTCATTGATACCAAATTTTAAATCTTTTCTTTATTGTTATCTAGCTCCTAACCAAAAATATTACTCTTTGAACATATAATTAATGATTAAAAACGTTTGTCATGGTCAAACTTTCTAGAATTGCCTGAAATTCAAATTTGCTAATTCTGGCAGGTCTCCAAAACCTGATTTAACACGTTGACTGTGGACAAATTTTACTATGCAGAAAGGTAGAGAGAGTAACCAGTCTCACTCAATATAAAGCAGCACTGAAGGTTAACAAGTTTGGCTGCAGTATAGTAGGCGGCCAACACCATAATCAGATAAGGGTGCAAAATCATTGATTAGATACCTTAACTATTGAATACATACAAATTCTAATTATAGATATTTACAATTAACTATTGCCAACCCTTTTTAATGTATTGAATAACAATATTTTCCCAAGTTAATTCAAACAAAGTAAATAAACTCATTTTATGGTATTTGAGTAATGGGCAGAAGTACAATGGCGATGTACCCAGGTACATGTGTTATTTGGGCTACAGTATGATAAGCTTGAACACTCGAATGGAAACAAATATCGATTAGAACGATTAAAATGATGCCAGACATGCTTACTCTGTACAGTCATTGTAAGTACTACGCTGCTCAAACTTAATTTAAAGTTGTATTTTCTATAACCTAAAATCCATATATATCTTTTACATATAAAAATATAGCTTCACTATATCCTAATACAATCTTAAAAGCCTATAATGTAATTTAGTTCGACATTATTGTTCCAAATTAATACAAACAAAGTTAAATCATATGTATGGTATTTGAGTAATGGCTTATTTTCATGTAAACTGTAAGCGTGGTAACATATTACCAGCCGATTCAATCTCGTTAAAAGCACCATGCTGTTACTGAAATGACGTTACTAAGTTGCCAATAAACTGAGATTAAATCTACATGTGTATGAGCGCTCACGTGATCTGAGCTTGTATTTATACTATCTTGAGGGATATTTTTATTTTTTCACTAGAAGTGCGGGTTGGAGCCTAAGGCGCTACCGATGTCTGCACTAATGGCCAGGGGCATTTTCGAGTAGTATTTCCCCGTACTTTGGGATTATACCGACCACACCAGTATGAAGAACACAAAAATATAAATTTATAGAAACAAACATGATAGAACGAAAAAACAACTCTTTAATTACAAACTTACAATGATTATCAATTGTTAATGGGGTCAGATTCCGTTGTATGCCCCCAACGCTTAAACTTTTTTCAATGAACTTAGAACGTTATAAAACGATGTAGTTGAGTAACAGAACTAACATTCCATCAATCAACAAGCATTTCCAGGTATTACGATCGGTATTGTTGTCGCTGTTATCTTATCTTTCTCGAGAATCCCGATTACGGCAGGCCGGTCGGCATCACATGATTATTTAAGTTTTTTGCACGGTACATAATTGCCTTTCCATTACAATTCAATTTATATTTCTGATCAGCCCCTCTAGAATTTGATATTTTACTGATAGGTACTATCTCACGGGATGTTTTTCTTTCGTTGACGTCAGCGTGGGCTCCGGCAGCACCGCGGTGCTGCCCCGCACTGATGGCCGGAGGCACTCGCATTTTGGGTGGCGGAGTGTGATCAAGAATAAAAACCAGTTTTGTGTGTTTTTTTCAATAAAGAGTTTAGGTTTTGTTTGGTAATGTTTGTTTTTGTTGAATTTTTGTGTTTGGAGAAATGTAGGGGTAAAACACGGAAGTACAACAAAGCGACTCACCAGCTGAACGGGCGGCGAGACTCTGCAATCACGTTATCTACTAGACCGCTCGACTTTGACCTGTCTGAGGATGGGGAGGGTTTGCGATAAGACAATTCCTGTTTTATATTGACGAAATATTGTTGTACACTAATCTAGTAATCAGTAGCTAAGCAAAATGTCAAATAACGATTCATGTCTGGGTGTGGTTGGTATAATCCCAAAGTACCTATTTCCCCGACCTCAGATCACATCCCAAATCGTCCAACATGACCAGACATCAGAGAAATTGGGACAATCTGGGACATGATTTAAGGTCGGAAAAGCACCGATCAGAAATGACTCTGACCAACAGTGCGGACTTTGGTGTTCAGCGTCACCCAGCACTTCTGGCGAAAAAAAGAAAATTACCCCTTGAGAGAAAAGTATCCAATTTCAAGCTCGGATCACGTGATTGCTTGTATATTATGTTTACCTTCGGTACTACTAGTAACATATTTATGATAACCTAATCTGAACCTACTTATATCGCTTAATGACATTCTATATCGTAATATTTCCATTAAGTATTAACCTCACTGCTTGAACGAAATTGACTCTCAGCCTGTTACTGGTTATTGAGTAACCTAATACCAAAAAGACACCATATGAATCAGCCCAGCTGTTACTGACTGCAATAATAGTACACCATTGATAGTTACTATTTATTAACCTGTTACAGACACTAATAGGCTACTCCCCCATCTGTTATGGCTGCAAGTGCAATGGCAATGTATAAGTTTTATTTGTGTCACAAGGTGTCAGACACGTTTATCCTTCAAAATAGTAAAAAGTAACTAAATACTGTTTTGTTTATTCCATTTTATAAACACACATAGGGTAGTTTAATTCATCATTAAGTAATTAATTATTTTATTAAAAACAGCTGAACTATACTTCCTAATTTGAAATATCTTTAACCTAATTCAGTTTAATATTTTGGTATCAATTTACAATAACGTGACCATGGAAAGGTATGTTCATTTTTTTTCCCCTGAAAACTACAATTTTTCCTGAAAACAATAGTGAAGAAAAAATTCGTCGGCAACGAAAATCAAAGGAGTTACGATTTTTTGAAAACTCTGTTTTTGACAGTATCTCTGGCAATTTTACTGAAATGATGCTGACAAGTACGTTAATTCTGTCAACGATGCCTGCCCGCTGCGCACTGCTTGCTCTTTTAGAAAAAAAAATTTACTCGAGCTTGCAAAAGTCGAATCCCAGATCACGTGATGCCCCTGATCCTTAACCGTCCAAGTGTTGTTCGACAAAATTTTGTCGGTTATTTTCCATTTTTAACGCAATAATGCCCGAAAGGCATCAATATAATACAATAATATACTTTCCCCCCAGTTTATATGCACCTGTGATAATAATACTTGGCTATAAATGCCCAACCCATGAAAAAAAGTCCATTTTTCATGGTCACGGTATTGTAAATAAATACCAATATTTTAGTTTTGGAATTTTAGATAACCATAACTATCGATAATTCTATTGTGGTGGTGGCTGTTATTATACAGCAGCCATAAGTCTATCCAGAAAGCTCTATTATTAATGTTAACTTTTACATTAAGTTACAACATAACTTATCTACAATCATTAACTTTCAACTAATATACACACAATAAATTAATATGCAAACTTAAAAATATTAAATTGGATTAAATACTTACTTTAAAAGTTTGTAAATTATTCTTAAGCTGCTTGTGAGTTTCTGTCAAGATGTTTTGTACAGGTCTTTGATCTCCAAATATAATTAAAAGTATACTTGTTGCAACAATACATGTAAATCCTAGAAGATAACTTTTAGTTCTCATTGCAAATTTTTAAATTTCCCATTTAAGAAGACCACTCTTTATTTACCAACTGTAGAGCAGTCAGTTAGCCTCAGCCTAAACTTGGTTCATAACTTTAAAATAAATATGAACATAAAATGCTTCGAATCTCGTTAAAAAAAAAAAAAAACGCCACAGAAATGTATTTAATTGAAAAATTCACTCTTGATAGCAGAATAAGTACAAAATTTTGAAATTTAGCCTGCTTTCAAGAAGATAATATCCATAACCTAAAACTGTCTTATTAACTAAGCGATCATTTTGTTACAGAAAATCGAATTATAAACAATAGAGTTCGATTAACTTAAATGGTTTATGTAAGAAATTTAATTACAACGATATATACTGTTAATTACGAAAATAACTTTAACATACATCAATAACAAAATAGGGTGTGACTAGTAATAGTAAACATACAGGGAGAGACTACTTTTCTTTTTCTCTTCGTTGGGTCCAATTAGTTTTTAACGAAAAATAGGGCGTATGTTATTAACCATGCAACCTCAATATTCTCTTTTTTATTTCTCATTTCAACGGTATTGCCAATATGCAATTTCAAAACATAATGTTTATAAATAAAACAACAAACATGCATTATGTATGATATAATTGTTACTTGTTTCAATTAAACTTTTTCCTTAAATTTTATAAGGTTTCTTTGCGTATTACCATCTTGTACATTGCTATATGTTGTAAAAAGGTGTTTATCGTGAATAAATAAATAAACAGAAAAGTAAAATATAGTAATGACTATGAAAACTAATGTTACGGGCCAATGGCTGACTTGTTACGACAGGCAGATGCATCGCGCTTGATTGTGTATTCACAAATCACACAACAATTTTGTAGTTTGTGAAGATCATTTTCTTCATTCCGATGTAGTTAGAGTAGATTGTATAAAAAATGCCATATGGAACAGTTATTACTTGTAAAATTATTTAACTATTATTTAAGTAAGGATACAAATTCTCAATATTTCCTGGATGCATGTAAAAGGTTGAAAAACATTTACCGCAAGGAGATTAGATTAGCTAAACTCAGTTATAATAATTCATTGGTGGCTAACTCTTCCTATCAAACCTAAACAACTTTGGAACATTGTCAAAGATAACCTCTCTGTCAATTAGTAAGGCTAAAGCCAATACCAATAATAGTATTAATTTAACTGCTACAGGTTTCAACAATTATTTTATCAACAGTATTAATGATCTAGTCAGTTAATATACCAAATAGTATTTTTAATGTTAGTTTTTATCTGTCAAATGTTTATAATAATGTGACTTCTGTTTTTTCGTTTACTCATGTAAGTGTTGAAGATGTTTTCTCAGCTATAAATTCTTTAAGTAGCAGTAAATAGTCAGGATGTCTTTTTATCTCAATTCTAAAATCTTAAAGATAAGCAGTTATTATATTTCTGAAGTTTTTATGTAATGTTATTAATTCATGTTTAGATGTAGGTTATTTTCCTGATAAACTGAAGATAAGTAAGGTGATTCCTGTTTATAAGAAGGGCAGTAAGGATGAGTATCATAGTTTTCGGACCTGTGTCCCTTGTACCTGTTTTTTCGAAGGTTTTTGAGAGGTTAATAAGCCTACAAATTATTAATTACTTGGAATGAAATTGTTTGCTTTCAGCCAAGCAGTTTGGGTTTTTAGAAGGAATCGCACCAAAACAATAACCAGGCTATTTGGGGCTATTTGAGGGCCCTAATTTTCGCCTCAAATAAAGAAATATTTCATTTCAATATTTCATTTCATTTCATTTCATTTCACCACTTGTGATGCGGTTCGTGCCTTTCCTCAGGCTTGTCTGGATGGCATGGAGAAGGGGCTTTGTGTGGAATCAAGGTTCTTTGACCTTTCAAAGGCCTTTGACACAGTGCAGCATAAATCACTGTTGGTTAAGCTTAAACATATGGGTTTTGATCAGATGTCTTTGTCTTTCATTGAGTCCTATCTTTAGTAATAGAACTCAGTGTGTGTTTTTTAATGGGTCGTTATCTAGTTTTAGGGATGTTGTTAATGGTGTTCCGCAAGGATCTATTTTAGGACCACTTTTGTTTTATCATACATATTAATGATCTGCCAGCTATTTTAGATGATGATAATACACAGTGTCACTTGTATGCTGATGATATTTGCCTAAATGTTACTTGTGAAGACAAAATCACTGATATTTTTAATTTTAAGATTGGTTTACTCTCAGATTGGTGCAATGTTAATTAGTCTGTCTTTAAATTTAGAAAAGACACAAGATTTAGCAATGTCTTTAAATAGATGTAAAGAGATTCAGTCTGTTAAGTTTCTTGGTGTTCTGTTGCAATCTGATTTAAAATGGTTCTCTCCCATTAATTATATATTTTACCCAGGATCACTAGAGGTATCTTTATGTTAAGAAAAATTAAATTACACAGTTTCTAATGATGTTCTTCTTCTAATTTATTATAGTTATATACATTCTTTTTTAATGTATGGTGCCATCTTTTGGGCCAACTGCTCTTACTCTCATTGTCTGTTTGTCTTGCAAAAGCAGGCAGTTCGATTGATTTGTAAAGCTCCAACTAGATCCCATTGTAAGAATTTATTTATTAAGTTACAAATTATGACAATTCCATGTATCTACATTTATCAGTGCCTTATTTATGTAAAACAGAACATACATCTTTTCAAATCTAATAGTGATTACCACAGTTATGAAACTAGAAATAGGCAGGAACTAAGAAATGATTTAGTATCCTACAGTACAACACAAAATAGCTTTAAATATACTGCCATTAAGTTATATAATCATCTGCCATTATACTTTAAAAATCTACCATCGAAAAGTTTTAAATGCTGTATTAAAAGATTGTTAACAGACAATAGTTTTTTATAGTGTTGATGAATTTTATGCTATAATTAGTTAATGATTATTTTATTGTATTTTTTGACTCTGCCTGTACAATTATGTAATGATTGTTTTCTTGGCAATAAAGGAATGAAATGAAATGAAAAAGAACAGTTCCAAAGCTAAGATGAATATTTTCCTACATTATTTAAAAATCAACCCAGTTACATGTCACAGACTTTACCAAAGAAAAGGAAAACTTCTGAAAATAGACAATACGGAATTGGCTTCATAAAAAAATAATGTTATGAGAACAGGATCAAATTAATAGTTTTTGTAGTTTTAGTAAGAATCTAGACAATTTTTTACAATATCAAGCTTCAATAACAAATAAAAATTGCATAACATTTTGCAAAATCAACACACGTATTAAGGAGCCTCTCAAAGTACATTTATCAGTTTGCGTTAATACACTTTTACACGTTGATATTTATTTGAAGTATTTTTATATTACATACTACGCGTTTAGCTCGTTAAGCAATAAAAGCGGGTTCTTATGTAAGTCATGGACAATATTGAATTAAATATTAAGAGTATCCCTCCAGTTTTTAGATTTCCCGTCATAACAAATTAAAACAACAAACATGCATTATGTATGATAATAATTGTTACTTGTTTCAATTAAACTTTTTCCTTAAATTTTATAAGGTTTCTTTACGTATTACCATCTTGTACATTGCTATATGTTGTAAAAATGTGTTTATCGTGAATAAATAAATAAACAGAATAGTAAAATATAGTAATGACTATGAAAAACTAATGTAACGGGCCAATGGCTGACTTGTCACGACAGGCAGATGCATCGCGCGTGATTGTGTATTCACAAATCACACAACAATTTTGTAGTTTGTGAAGATCATTTTCTTCATTCCCGTTGTAGTTAGAGTAGATTGTATAAAAAATGCCATATGGAACAGTTATTACTTGTAAAAGAAACAGTTCCCAAAGCTAAGATGAATATTTTCCTACATTATTTAAAAATCAACCCAGTTACATGTCACAGACTTTACCAAAGAAAAGGAAAACTTCTGAAAATAGACAATACGGAATTGGCTTCATAAAAAAATAATGTTATGAGAACAGGATCAAATTAATAGTTTTTGTAGTTTTAGTAAGAATCTAGACAATTTTTTACAATAACAAGCTTCAATAACAAATAAAAATTGCATAACATTTTGCAAAATCAACACACGTATTAAGGAGCCTCTCAAAGTACATTTTATCAGTTTGCGTTAATACACTTTTACACGTTGATATTTATTTGAAATATTTTTTATATTACATACTACGCGTTTAGCTCGTTAAGCAATAAAAGCGGGTTCTTATGTAAGTCATGGACAATATTGAATTAAATATTAAGAGTATCCCTCCAGTTTTTAGATTTCCCGTCATAACATTCAGGAAGAGGTATATTTCAATACAAATGTTATTTCAAAAACAGCGCAACCAATATTGTAAAACATGTCAGAGCATTTGGGTAAGTAACAATAACGCTCTTAGAACTCAAATACAATTTTTTAAAAGAACAAATTGAGCTTCTTATCAGAGAATCCTCTTGTGTGTAGTTCTAGAATACTAGTATGGGCTCCCGTACTGTTTTATCAATCCATTTTCCTTTATAAGATGTTTTAACACTGTGCAATAAGTGCTACTTGGATACATTGACAATTAAATTAGGCTGATATAATTCTGGTATAACTGATCAGGAATTTGCTTACTTCAAAAAAGTGTCTTTTATCGATAAGATTTACATAAACCTGACGTTACCTACAAAGCTGGGAAAAAATCGAGAGCATGGTAATAAAAAAAGTAGTAGTCCTGAAGCAGCAGAAACATTATTTATACCATAGAAACAAATATTAATTATTAATATCTGACAACAATCGTGTAAACAAGAAAATGTTTGAACTCCTTTGTACAGAGCAATAAAGCAGTCAATAAAACACCCCTTTATTTACCTAGATACAATTTTTCTTTTCTTTGACACAGTTCATGCCTTTAAAATCAATACGTAAAAACTGGTTGAATCAGCGTGATTCTCAACAAACACAGGTTTTCTGAACCCGAAGTCTAGTTAAATCATACAGACCATACAGAGTCTGATTAAGAAATGAAAATAATTTATCCTCAAAATTTTAATGCAAACAAAGGTAACCGATCTAAAGAATATTTACAGAATGGAACGAAACAAACTTGTGAAGCTAGCTCCTAGAAATGTTGTAAGTTATTAAAGGAATACCTCTTTTCAAGCCTCCGTAGTAGGAGGTATTCATCATTTCTCGTGTGAATATTTCTGTGAAAATAGAATTCGGACATTTACCATCATTAAATGTTTAATAAATGTATAATACAACGTTTCGAGGATTTAAATCTATCCTCTTAATTAGGTGAAAAGTAGTTGGTCCATTACAAAACAAAGATAAAAGAAAAAATAAACAACAAAAATTAGCAGACCAGCCGCTAAGTCAACCTTTGATTGATGTTAGGCCATTTTGGGTATCGATGTAAAAAAGAATTAACCAGTAAACCTAAAAATATTTTTAAAATCAAACAAAACAACAACAAAAATTCGTAGGTTGATCATGACATGTAGGTACAACATAGCGCTGGATACGGCTGCCTTTACTATTAACCTCTCCCGATCATCACCTTTCCGTTTTTTGCTTCAGATGTCATGTTATGAGGCCATATGAAGTTTCGTAAATGTTGTAATATATAAAGATGACAAATACCCGAAATCTTATTAGCCTTTCACAACTTCTATCACGAATAAAACTTTAAACAAAGAAATATTCAGTGTTATTCTGCTAGAAAGACTTTTACAGTTTGAGTGTACATAAAGTTACCAACCGATTGATATGGGGTCTGCAAAATAGAAACATCTACTCTTTTGTTAATTTTTAAACATTTCGTACATTTCTGTGTTATCTTGTTTATACCCTAGAACTTTAGCACACTACTCGCATCTGGCTATAGGGTATTGTGCAAAAGACGATTAAAGACAGTTAATTCACCATACTGGGGTAAGATATCGTGGATTCACTCAGTAGTGTTAATGTTACTTTCCCTTGATCTTCTCTGTAATCATTACAGTATATGTATGAGGTAAGTCAAAAGACAATGTAGGAGCTCTGGAAGCTTTACCTTTCAAAGAGCTTCCCAGTGTAATTCAAATCGCAAATGTGGATAAAAAACCGTCTTGCATGTAGCCTACTTTTTAAATAACGATGTTCATTTGTGCTTCAGAGCTATACGATCTTCATATTGCGCCATGATTTTCAATTTAACACATCAAGATATGTTCTGTCATAAATTTTCCCCGAGTAGACACCGTTGATAAACACTTTTCGTTTTTCACGGAAAATTTCGTCTGCTCTTTAAAAATGCCTAAAACACTGTTTTGAGACGTAAAATCTTTTTAGGGAACCGCTCCCGGATTCTTCTTTGGATTTCACTTCCCCCTTTTTTAAGAAATATCTTGATTCCCAAGAGTTAAAGTTTCCGCCACCTAAATACATTACTAGAAATCGAGCACTGCGTACCCGTGATTGCGCATTTATATACTTGTAATACTAAGAATGAGTATTGTCAACTAGAATATTGTTTGAAGACAATACATCACCTTACCCATGAACATAATGAAAAATTATTGAGATGTAAAACTACTCGTGACTTTCATATAGTATTTATACGCTGTAGGAATTGAGCAAAAAGCCGAACGAAGAACATAATGAGTTACAATTAAAAGTTATATACCGATAATAGTAATTAGTTATAACGAGGAGTTGAGACTTGAATTACAATAAACTTCAAACAGGCTGTATGTAACAAATAAAAAACTTGCACAGCTGCGTATCACCATCTGGCCGCAAGGTCTAACCCCAGCCTACAGTAATCTGTTTACACAAAACTGTCAAATTAAGTGATTTCAAAATATTATCACAGGATGCGTGGAATAAATAAAACACTGTTTCTCCTACACATAAATTAACACACAGTATACAGTTGAAGATGTCTCGGCTGCAACACAAAAGTGTCTTACGCGTACTTTTATTAGTTTGTGTGCCTGGTGTAAACGGGACAGATTCAGTGTGATCAAGATAGTGACTGTAATCAGGTATGCTCATTTTGTGTCGATGATAGTAGCAACAAACCGCATGGAAGATGTATCCACGCCTTTCCATTCATGTATACCTCGGAGAAGAATTGTAGTGCTCTTGACAAATGCGTGGACGACTGTAGTGGTACTCACGGAGTCTGTCAGCAAGGAACAGTTCAGTTCCCGCCGAGTTGTTCCTGTGATGGGAGACTACTATGGTGTCTCGTGTGAGAAAGAGTCAAAAGAACGAAGGAATACAAAGATAGTTTTATCGGGTCCGTTATAAATTCCGGAGAGATACTCGCGTATGTGAACCAACTGATTTGGAATTTTACATCGTTTGACAGGCAGTCTGCTAGGACAGGGTTATCGAACATTATACTCGATATTTGAAAAATGGTGATGGATTATATGCGCGCATCGTTGGCTACAGAGAATTTCCAAATTTAGGAATCAGTTCTGAACGGCAAGTATACGATCCTTCAATTGCATTTCCTTTCAAACCGTACGTTAATGGTTCTGGCAGTGAAGATATTCTTACACTGAAAGAATACAGTTTTAGGATACCTGGCTAACATCGACATTACTGTGAGGTCAGGGCGGATTTGACTATTACAAGAATAGGTTCGCCATTTTAGTTTTATATGAAGGGAAAGAGTTAAGATGTGTGCCTGTAATCAGATTTACAAATTGCGGAAAAGTATTCGACTATCCGGTCGGATACTTTCGAGCATCTAATATTTGAAATCGGTACAAGTGTGATATATATGGCCGATGGAAGATATGTGTCATCGTCATTCCACGAATTGGATTGTGGTCGGGATGTCGCGTTTACTTGGAAAGTTTGGAGAATATTAGACCTCCCCCACTCCGAAGAGAAAGACAAAGTCGTGTACGAATATACCGACTATAAGGAACATACAATATTCACCTTTCGAAATAAAAATAGGAATCTATAAATTTAAACTTCGAATAAACAGTGTAACTCCTTTCGGAATGTCAACAAATTTTGCATACTGTTACATTAAAATTCCGCCCCTTACCACTAGAGGCTATCGTAGATGGAGGGCGGGAAAGAACAGTTTACAAACCATACATACGGGTTTATTTTAAGTGCATCTAGATCACACGATCCAAACATGCCATCCTCATCACAAGATCATGTATATGTCAAGTGGAGTTGTGTAAATAATTTTACAACCAAATCTGGACGAACTTTGTAAACCAAAAACAAATGAAACCCTTTGATCGTTATCACATCCTACCCCACATGTTGTCCTATGATGCAACATATCAATTCATTTTAGAGGTATGGACTGATATGTATATGTACACACCAGAATCGTCATACATATCTCCTAGGCTTGAATATGTAAAGATAAAAGTAGCAAAGGAAACGGAAACCCCACGGTACGAAATCTTGATTATATGTGTTGAGAACTGCAAGGGAAAGGTATTACCAAAATGATATACTCTTCTTAAAAGCCTCGATAAAAGGCAACACATCTGTAGACGATACATTAGTATGGATGTACTCTAAAGAGGGAGAATCTGAAAAAACCTACAAATGACATAAGAATGGAAGGTGTACCTGACTTTATGCTCATCGTCAAAGAGAACAGCTTAGATAGTGGAACCAACTATACGATAATGCTAGAAGTTCGAAATTCAAAATTAGAAGGTGGAATAATTCCAATGGCAACTTATTTATTCGAACTGACAAGAATTATTATGAAGGCCGTTGTTCTGTGGAACCAGCGGCAGGCATCCAAGGGAGGACGGTTTTCGATATTTTATGCGAATATAGTAAAAATGCGTCTTACATTTATGAGTTTTATGATAAATACACTGAAGAAGTTGACGAATACATGGAATATAATGGTAGAATGTTGGGTACTTCGTATAATGGAGTGCTTCACGGGGTCTTTTTAACCAGAGGGAATATCATTATTTACATTCTGGATTATAGAGGACTAAATGTAAGTCGACACGTCAAAGTCCAACTTTCCCCGTCTGTTATATCTCATTCAGATTTGTACGAACGGGAAATCTTCATAGCGCGTGCTATTAGAAATGAAGACTTTTTCTGGTGTTCTACAAAAGTAACATCTTATATTCCAGATGTTATACCACTAGATATGGACAGACATGACATTTTAATAAGACTAATTCATCCTATGGTTAAAACACCAGGTAAAACTTTAGCAAATGTAAAAGTTGGGAATTTCCACGTTGTATAATGTGTGCTTTTAAAACTTAATGATCCCAAGCAGCTTGTGATGTGTGCAAATTATATTGTGTTTAAATTACTCTTCGTTTTTTAAATCGTGTGGTTTACAATTTCAAAAATTTTGTCTTGAATAGAGTATATTCTAGGTGGACGTCATCCCGGCAAATAAGACAAATGGCTTCGTCTATTTTTACCTGTCTCAACAACATTTTGTCGTGCAGGGATCCGCTTATAGAACGTATGAGGCCGGATGGTTTCAAGTTTCAAACACTGAGCGAACTAAAGTTAATATCCGAACTTGCTGAAAAAACAATTGAGTACACCAAGGACGCGTTGAGTTACGTGCAAATTTCTGGGGAGCCCCCTCGTAAAATATCGTCCAAATATAAAGGATTCACTTTTTGGGGAGTCGAAAACGACGACGAATACCCCATCACCGAGGTGTTGAAGAAACACGAAGTCATTCCGGTTAAAATTTCAGATCTTCTGTTCAGGAAGCTTCAGGACCACCTGTTTCGCATCACTCCTGAAGGAGTGAAGCTGAATACCGACCTAGGTTTACAAGTAGTTGAAATAGATAAAAATATATTCTGGTGGTGTGAGTCAGAAACTAATTCTAACTTAGTTTTGGTATCGTTAAGTCATCGCGTTAATGAAACAAGAAGACGGTCGTTGTCCGTTTTACCGGCATATATAGACTTGTATACAAAACTGAACAATATAACCGATAACAACAGTACCACATACACTACTATCCAGTTAGATCCTGACATGAACGACCTGGAACGTGACTTAAGAATCATAGTTCACAGAATTGATCGCGCCCCTCACAGCCGCACTGTACTAAAGTTTAAGTTCCCTCAAACAAATTCTACTCTGCGAGTTCTTGTTACAGATAAGTTAAGGCCTGACTTTGCTTCGATGTCGGATGGGTCCGTTAATATTACCCAGGAATCTCCAAAGTATCCTCATGCTATTTATAACAATGAGGACTACTCGAGTTTTATATTTGTGGGGATACTACCTGGACTAGAGGTTCCTGTCAATGAGAGCGTTACGTACTATTTTGAAGTGAATTCCGTCGTATGCCAATTCTGGGCAAAGGGCCAGTGGAGCTCTTTTGGTTGTAATGTGTTTTCAGAAAGTGAAGGGATGACAATTCATTGTCAGTGCAACCACGTGTCCATATTCTCTGCTGCTTTTGAGGTTCCGCCACAGGTAGTAAACTTTTTTGAAGATATACATTTGTTCCTCACCGTTTGTGATAACCCATTGGTTGTGGCAGTTGTGTCATGTCTGGTCTTAGTTTATTTAATTCTCTGTATGCTGCTATGGAAAATGGATCAAAGAGATAAAGCACTGGCAGAAGTAGTTGTTTTGCAAGACAACTTTCCTGGAGATCGTTATCCGTATCTCGTAGCAGTACGTACTAGCTCACGATTCAACGCTGGGACCACTGCTCACGTAGCTCTTACGCTTAATGGAGAATTAGCAGCAAGTCGTGCACATGTTTTATCAGCGGAGAAGCGTAAAGTGTTCAAGAAAAACAGCGATGATTGGTTTCTACTGAATTGTGCTACGCCACTAGGACAGCTTGAAAACGTTCACGTATGGCACGACAACTACGGGTCTAGCCCTAATTGGTACTGTGACAAGATTCACGTTTTTGATTTGAAAAATCGAATTGAAACCATTTTTATAGTAGATCAATGGTTGGCGCTGGATTCAATGCAATATCCGGAAGCCGTAATAAGGCCCATCAGTGACGAGGAATTCATGGAAAAGAAAGGTTTGTTTGATGATAACTTCTCCCTCGAATTAAGAGAACACCATTTATTCTTAGGTATTTTTTTAAAACATCCTCGAAATCCAGTCAGCAGGGTCCAAATAGTAAGTGTTCTGATGAGTTGCATCATGTTAGCAATGCTGTTTAGTCTCACGTTTTATTTACCTGAAGATGATGAAATGAATGTAGACGATTATCAGTTCACTTTCGGCTCTCGGGAGTATTATGTTACTTTTCAATCCATTTTAATAATCAGCATTGTAACTTTAATTTTGATCGCCTGTTTCGTGAGGAGTTATAAGTGTGTTTATGTGAGTGAAATTAGCTCGCTTTACATAAGAAGAGACGCCTATTCCTTGTATAAAATAAATCAGATTCCAGGCAAAGACGCGTTTCATTCACCGAGTAGTATTATACTACCGGTCGATCAGAAAAACGAAAAACAATCTGAGAACAGCAACTGTTTTCAAAAGATTGTTACGTCACTGAGATCCCCGGCCCTACCTCCCATGTTACTTCCCCCAGCTTCAAGAGTGTTAAAAGTGAGAAAACCGTGGTATATTTTTGCTTGGGGATGTTGCATCGTTATTATTTCTCTATCAGTCTTTTTCGTTGTGCTCTATGGATTGCGACTCGGTTTAGTAAATAGTGAAAAATGGCTCTCAACAGTACTCGCCACCGAAGTGGGAGAAGCCCTTGTTATAAGCCCTGTTAAACTAATGTGCTACGCCTTGATTCTAACTATAGCTTCCAAGAGGATGCGATCTGTGTACACGCATGCTGTTGATTACAAGAAAGCGCTCAAGACCAGAATCCCAAATAGTGTCGAGTACTTAACTCAAATAATTAAAAAAAGAGAGCGACGAATGTATGCCCCGCTTTCTCGTAACGCGAGAGTCCAAATGCTGGTAAAGAAAAAACGACTAAGAAATTGGCTCATTCTGCTGGACTTCGTAATCTCAACGTGTTTTGTGTTCATAGTGAGCGCGATCATCTCTCACTTGTGGAGTTCATCATTTTATGTTACCAACAGTCAAGCGAAGAAGTTACTAACCCTGTCTCGCTATCCTGAATACGGCACTATTGATTTCTTCAAAATTTCGAGCACTAGCGATGTGCAAAGGTACCTAGAGTATACTTTGGAGTCTGTATTGTACACGGCACGGTGGTACAACGATTGGGTCGTGAGAGAGCGGGGTAGGGATAGAACACAAGAGTGGTCATACTGGTCAGCAGACTTCAGCAACAAACTGCTGGGGCTCATGAACTTGAGGCAGTTCCGTGTTGTGGCGACAGAGTGTCAGAACATATTTGGCAAACAGGAGCTATGCGTTCCCGGACTGAGTGAAGACACCAAGGACACGGACGTTTACAACATCGGATGGACACATATTCTGTGGTCCGAGGTGAGGAACAACTCGCCTTGGGTGTACACAGAGGATGAATTCCCCCGCAACATCTTCAGCCTCCGACTGTACGGTGAATCGGGTACACTGCACGAGCGAGGAGGCTATCTGGTGGAATTGGGGCCGACCAGACGTGAAGCGGACGTGAATTTGGTGGAGCTGAGAGAGCATCACTGGCTGGACGCGCGGACTCGTGTTGTTATACTCGAGTTAAGTCTTTATAACGTAAACGAAGACGTTATAAACCATGTGACACTCATCGTGGAGAACGTGGCTGCTGGGAACACCCTCCTCAAGGTGAAGGTGGACACTGTGAAGCGGAATATGAGATTCGTTTTCTTAATTATCTCGCTAGTGGCTTACACCCTGTTTTACATTTTCCTCTGTCTGTTCTCGATCAACCGAAGAGGTCTTCTAGTTTATCTCTCAGATGCTGGCAATATATTGTATTTATTAGTGATATGTTCCGGTTTGACTACCTTGGCAATGTACGTTTTGTCATATCACAGTCGTAATAATTACTTTAGAGAATTTATAAAACAAGGCACGTACATTTACTTTGATTATGATACCTTTACGTATTACCTGATAAGAATTAAGATCTCCGCTTCGATTCTGCTATCTTTAGCGATCGCACGTGTGCTGACGCTGTTGCGCTTCGGCAGGACTCTGATCAACTATTATTACTCATTTTTATTGTCAATAAAGTGGATATTTTTCCTTACATTGGTGGCAGTGCTGTTGATAAATGTTACTTACCTCTTGGTTCACTGCCTTAACATGTTTTTAATCTATGACATCCAAAGACTGGTCCAGGTGTATAGGACGACGTCAAGATTTAGACCCACAGACCCTGAAAGTTTTCCCGTAAAGCTGTTTGTTATCTTTAAAAGTGTCTCGTTGAATTTGATCATGTCCATGTTTATAATTTTGTTCACACGCTATACACAACTTGCACGATATTATAAACCCAAAGTCGAAGACGAATTCAATTTCATATACTTACTTTTAAGTCGTAGAAAAAGAAAAGAGTATTCAAAAATACATGAGATTTTTCAATGTGACATGCAATTTGATAGTAAATAAATAATATTCTATGTAGCAATAAGTTCTAATATGAAAGTACAGTTTGTTTTACAAAATATATGGTGTACAAGTAACATACATCTTGTTTTTATTTAGGAAAGTCAATAATAAGTTTTATTTAGTTATTTTATATACTGGACATTATTAACTAAAATGTTTGTGAACTTTGTGCTGACCGAAGTAGTTATTGTACTTTTGAACCCAAAATTTTGACGTTCGTCGGAGAAAATCTTAAATTTCACTTATTATACTTACTTTTTTCTGTTCAAACGAAAGTTATTAGTCGATTTTACGGTGTTATAGTGTATTTATATGGTTTCCTTCACTTGGAATTGGATGGAATGTGCTCGCTATGGTATTGTATAGACTACTGTATCGATATGGTTAGCATACACCGTTCAAGATTAAAAGACATTTAAAATTTCTGATTTAAATTTTAGGTGGAAGCATTTCTAAATAGGGTACCATCATTTTAATGTCAGTTAATGACAGAGACTATATAGACCACATACAGTCCATCCACTGTAATACAATTAGTATCAATTTATTCTTTGAAATATTGTTTACTACATTTAAGCATAAAAATATATTAAGGCATTTATACAATACAATCGGGCAATAATTAAATGATAAATGCCAAGTATACCAACTCTGGAACTTTTTGACACTACTTCATACACACCAAACGTTTTACAGTCACTCTTATAGTCTTGTTTATTTGTATATTTATATACACTACACCGCAGCGCAGCAAAGAAGACCGTTGGATCCAGCCAATAGTATCACAGTGCAGGGCCTAATCACAGTGTGTTGTCGCTGTGGCCATATTGCCTTGAACCTGGCTAAAACTCTCGTTGTGGTGACTTAAATTTTCCTAGAAAACTTGCTGGTGGTTTCTGACATTCTAGTGTGGATCTTCAGCATGAATAAGTGTTGTAAATTTATTATAATTTATGTGATATGAGGCAAAGTAAAATATCTTCTTATTAAACACTTTTTTATTTAATTCATCACTATCGTCAGAAGTTAAATGTAACATTTTATTTTGTATATTTTTAACACAATTATTACGATCACATTTTAAAAAGTAATTATTGACATTTAGGTATGTACCAATAAACGTTTATTGAAATGTAGTAGACTTTGTTCCGAAAGCAATCATTAAAGCTTACGGACCATCATTTTCTTAATCGGACCAGCAAAGCAACTCTACAGTATTTGTGGCACTGGAAATACCTCAAACCAAAAATAAACGGAAAGGCCGAAAGTAGAAATTTTTTGATCGAGGTTGGTTTTCAAGATCTAAATTTTGTAAATATTTGCTTGATTGGGGATACAAGACAAAATTACTTGTGAAACTGTAAATACAGACCGGAAGTGAATTTATATGACCGGAGTAGAAACTTTTCACCGTAGTATCCTTCTCTGTCTTTCGTATATATATATATTCTTTCACTTATAAAGCCACTAGCCGCCGTTTTGTATTGTTTGTCAACAAATTATTATCTATAAAACTAGTAATGCTAAAAAAAACAAATTTGGCACGTAAGTAAAACATTTTATACGTAGAAAACCAGTATAGTTATAAAAAATTTACTAGACGCCAAGTATTTGGAGAATTTTATTGCAATTCCAACGGTACTTGTTTCACCGGAATCCGTCAAGGCATAAGCGAGCACGACCACTTTAAAGGTGCGCTTGCATAAGTCAGAAGCAGCAAACATCTTGTCTTCTGATAGCCATCAGCTGTATGTAAAAGCGATGGAAGTAGTGAACTCCCTTATCAAAGAATGATTTCCAACTCTGTATTTTACAAATAAATATTCTCTTAAGGGCTAAAAAAGAGTGTGTTTTTAAGAAGTTGCAAAATGTAAATTTCCATGAAATCGTGTTAAACCTCAGTACGTTTGTATTATAGCCACACCTTTTCCTCTGTTTCTCTCTTGCTTACAGGTTATCTCATTAGTAGTAGCCTACAAAAACAATATTTTCTAGCTACTAGCTTTGATTGTATTAGTTACACAATAGATAACTCATTCAATGCTATAAATTGAGGCACGGTAAAAGTAAGCGTTTGGGCTGCCACCTGTGGAGGTAAGAGTGAGGTACCAATATTTTAACGGCAACAATAAAATAAGTGGCGCAGCCCTAGCGCCTGTCCTCAGAACTAACTGAAATAATCGCTCGCACCTCATCACTCCTGGTCCTTGTGAATGACTTATCGCCTTTGTACAGTAACTAATACAATAAAAGTCACTGCCCAATTCAGGAAGAATAATGGAGCTCAATGCCTCTAAATTCAAAGTCATTACCTTTTCAAGAGGGAAGGATAAACATCTCGTTGATTACACTGTTAACAACAGCCCTCTTCAGAGAGTGGATGCCATTAAAAAATATGGCGTTATTATGTCATCTTCTTTTAGCACATTTGACCTCCTATCCCATATTTCAGCCAGAGCGGTTCCCTTCTGGGGTTTATATTTAGAACGTCAAGACATTTGAGATCACCTGAGGTACTGGCTACCTTGTATAAATCTCTTATACGATCTATCCTCGAATACGGATCAGTTGTATGGAGCCCTTACCATCTTTCTCATTTGAAAATGCTTAATAAAATCCAGGACCGTTTTGTCAGAATGCTGGATGTCAAATTGGGCTATCCATACTTCGGTGTACCTTTTGAGATTGGAGAAAGATTTGAAATCCAATCCCTGCACTCAAGACAAAGGATTATGGACCTCACGTTCTTATTCAGGTTGATAAATGGTTACCTGGATTCCCCCGAGTTGATCTGCGATGTTGATTTTATCGTCCCTAGAGGCACAAGGTCGAGATCTGTATTCTAGAGGAGGTTTATGCCAACGCAATATTTATACCAGACTTTGGCATCTCGAGACTTCTGCTGGCTGGTATTGATGTGGCGGACTTTTTCCATGGGTCCCCGTCATCTTTTAGACGAAGCCTCAAGGAAATACAGATTTGAGCTCGATCACGACTGAAATTTATCACTTCGTAGCAGTCAGTATTGATATTAATACCTAGTAATAGTATTTTAGTTCTTCTTTCTTTTATTGAGTGTAACTTTAATGTATATAATTAATTATTTGTCTAGTAGATTATATGACTTACTGGCTTCTTTTCTGCATGAATGCCTTTAATCTAGTATGGTTGGCTGCTGTTTGCTGTTATGTATTTACATTTGTTATTCTTAGTCTATTTGTTGTGCCAATAATTTGATAGCCTTAATTTATTTATTCCATTTAATTTATTTCTTCTAATCATCTAATATTAATTCTAGTAATACAGCACAATTACATGCTTGTTATAATGTTTATTTATTGTTGTATTGAGTTGTTCTTAAAATGTTATTATTTATTTGTTATTGATTTGCATGTCATATTAATTAATCTAATAATGTTATTGTTTACTTACGATTAGTTTTTATTATTAGCTTAACTCAATATTAGCTTCAAATTACTGGTCAATAGCCAACATTGCATTGTATCGATCTATATTGTAAATGGTGATTCCGTGAATAAATAAACAATAGGCTTGAGTTAGGTCAAATATAATTGTCAAAAATATTGGAGTTACATATTTTTTAATTATTCTTGTTTTACAATCTAAAAGTAAACAGAAATCCCACACCTGACATCGTCAATGATAAATTCGCATTATGACAATATCTATAAGTGAACCATAACATGTATTCTACTTGTGGATCACTTTGTTAGCTGCATTGGATGTATCCAGTTCTGGACAGCGGAATGAGCGACAGTCTCCCCCTACACGTCCAACTTTCCTTGCTCTCACCACGTCTTTCTTCACGCCTTCATCAACGAACTCGTTGTTTATTATCTCAGAAATGACCCTGGAAATAAAACAGTTCAGTGTAAAGAAGCAGGATTTTTGTCGGGATATTTTTCCATTGTTCAATGATAAAAAAACAGTAACAATACGTTATTATGTCTGGAATCTGATCTCTTCATCACTTTGAAATTTAACCTAACACATAATTACAGTCTAGGTTAAAATAAACAAACTATACCAGAGGGTTGCGACACTCATAAATCAGGAATCACAACAACTATTTATCCGTGTCAAATCCATACACTCTCTAAAACATGCACTTAATTATTAACAACAAACCCATAATTATTAATACTGAACTAAAGAATACGGGTCACAATAGGTCTGCACTGGCCAACCATAGAGAACTACCAGAGACCATTAGTAAATGGCGATCGTCACAGCACAAACAATATGGCGGCAAAAAGGAAATGGGATTGGGCCTCTTTTTTTATTATTATTGCATTCTAGAAGAACTTGTCAAAACCTTACTGTGACTCCTTATAGTTGTTTGTAAATCGCTTATCTGTTTGATTCTTTAAGTTTCCTTGTTACTTAATTTTTCAGAATTGGCCACCACAGCGGCTTAATTTTGATTGATGGTTGATTGACCGGTTTGTCTACTAATTAAAGTATGACGTCTCTATTAATTTCCTTTTAAATAAATTACGCGCCTATGTATTTTGTTGGCTTCATCCCATTTCATGCGATAGTATTCGAGCTAAAGCCATTATGTGCAGTTTTTATTTTTATGTTAACCCCCTTTCTAGTGTTTTCTTTGTGTTCTTTTATAATAATGTTTAATTATATGTTTGTCCCAAAAAGGGTTCAGGATAAATTTGCAGTGAATAAATTGACAATTAAAATCGCAAACAAATATTTTACGAGAAGTAGATCTTAAAGAAGAGTAGTAAAATTTGCCCCATTTCCACGTTACAACTGCTTACAAACTGTTATAAAAAGAGGGAAAGAGATATTCGTTTCCTTTTTTGAACTTAATTATGCACTTAACATACATACTTAACATTGAAATTTATAATTATTACTTATAATTTTATTAACTATACATCGAGTTAATATATGGAACATTCGTTGTACTCTTGTAACTCAGCATTGCTTTGTAGACCATAATGTTTATTATCTAGATAACAATATTTGCTTATTGCCATGGAAACCAAAATAATAAAAGATGGAATTAAAATTATTTGGGTTTACCTATTATAATACTACACGCTGAATTCGCTTAAATCAACTATTTTCTTGGTTTTTAACGTATTTAAAACTGCTTTTTCATCCCAGACCTAAAATGTAATCCTATATCACTTTAGAACATATAGCTACGGAAGAATTTTGACATATGTCCTCTAACGAGATAATAAAATTAATGATGACAGTTTACTCAAACTCTGTAAAAGCTGTAGCTTTCAAGCAGAAGATTTACATTGGCCTTTCAAAGCTTACTTACTTTTAATAGTTCTTAAATACATTTTAAGTATAAAAATGTAACAGGGATGAACAGAAACATAACAAATTTGAATTTTTTATTAAATACTAGCAGTTACCCGCGGCTTCACACGTAATTTCGGACGCTTTACACGTTTTTGAGCACTTCTGGTCGAAGGAATTATATTTCCGACGCCAATGTTGAATTTCCCTTGTTGCCACGACCAAACAAATATGTCAAAACTATAAATTTATGGCCATTGCAGTTGACTCCAGTATTGATATTTTTGTGCCATAGCTAGTTGATTTTACCTTGTTTCACAGATCAAGAAATAAATATTTATACATACACAGGTCTGAAAAGCCTACTTCTGTTAAAAAAAAAACAACGAATACGAGTTTTACAACAGTCTTTAAATATATAGTAAAAGATTGTATTAACTTTGTTTTTGATATTTTCATTACAAAACTGACCTAATACTGCATACTTAATATCTTCATAAATGTACTCTGGAAGCTACTGCAAAGGCCCTTTCGCGAAGGTCATTGTAGGACAAATGAGTGATGTCTTAAAGTAAAAATTAGGCCTCAACAATTAGCAGATGTTTAAATGTGATTATTTTCAGTAATAAATAAAATTGTTTAAGTCAGATCTCCTTTGGTACACAACAAGAGTACTTACATGTCTACGACGTTTCGCTCCGTAGGGGTGACAGGGGAAGCAGGACTGTGTGTCTCACAGGCCAGTCTTTCGACACAGCCAGAGCCCCAGTCTGAACAGCTGAGGTAGCCGGCTAGCAGACGACGCTCCTGGCGTGCCACTTCCTCCCGCGGCAGCTGCAGAACAACATAACCTCTAAAATATTGGAGTCTCTTCTTTGTATGCGTCACTAAATGAATGTACAAGTCGCATATAATATCCATAAATATAATCAAATGGAATCTTTAAGCTTATTAGAATAATATAACAGACGTCCGTGTACACGGACGTTCACAAAATCATTGTTTTAAAACATAAAACGTAACGAAACTTACACTTGTGCTATACCAAAATCATCACAAAGAACCAATCGTTCTATTACATTTGTGAACCGAACCTCCGTATAATATTTTATAAATACTATACAATACCATAGATGAAGTTTGCAACTTCCTGTACGTACATTACTTATATCAGCTGTTTATTGTTGAGTGAGCATTGCATTGTTGACTGACTTACATTGTTATTTTTAGTAGGCTATTATACCTCTTAATACGTTTATATTTCTTTTATTTCAGTGTTTTTATTTAATTTTAGCCCTATTTGGGTTATTTTTTAATAATTTACTAAGTTAGTAGGTACATTAATTTTAAATTCTTGAAATATACAAATGTTTTCAAAAGTTCCATATTTCGTTTATTTACTGGGAATTTGCTACAAGTGTGCATAAAGTAATCTTATAAATGCTTTCTCATTGTTATATCCACCTCGTCGAAAAAGCTTTTTAGAATTTTTTAGCGTAAAATATTTTAATAAGGAATATTTATTATATATTATTGTAGTATAATTTAAAATATTTTATGCTAAAAAAATTAATCTTGAACACCGGTTTAAAAATAATTTTAACCCGTATTTTTTACAAAAGAACTGCCAAACAGTCAAAATAGTACATGGATTTACAGCAGATACGTTTTCTCTGTGACTTTTGAGATTTATTGTCCAAAAAAAATGGCCGGGATGGAAAGAGTCCATAAGAACATAAGAAAACCGATGGATTATCCCTCTTGAATATTTTACCATTTTATGATGGTATGTTATCATTTTTTTCTTTTCAATTTTACAAATTTCTGTAAGACCTCCAGACACCCCAGTTGCCTAAAATGGATGTAGAGATTTTTCACGGCTACTGTAATCACAAGTATTTTACTTTTTGCATAAACCAAGATTTGAAAATCAACAGCATTTTATTGCATTAGAGAAATCTTACAAATAATTTGTAGCAATGTGGTCGATCGAGTTTGCTTACAACAACGAAGAAAAAACACTTTAATTTACAAAAGAAAAGTTAGACCTTAATACAAAATATTGTGCTAAGCTTTGCCCGTGTATGAGCATTTCTGGTTCAAGTGAATTATATTTACAACGCCGATGTAGAGCTTTCCTTGTTACCACGATCAAGGAAATATGTGTATGTTTATAGCCATTGCACACGTAGGCTACATGTACTTTATTACAAAGTGGTCTCAGACTTGCTTTAAGTTCAACCAGAAATTTATCTTAAATACAAAAAAATCATAGCTTAGCGCCTTCAAATAATGTTTGGCTATTTAATACTCTAACTGTCTCATGATTGCAATTTATAATCTGCAGGCGCTTTGTAAACTGTTTCGTTTGCAGCGCAGACTAGTGCTGAGTTACATCAATGGGTATAGCGTATAAATCTTTTGTGTGGAAAAATACATATACATACAAATTTTCATAATAATCGGTCAAATAGTTTCTGAGTCTATATTGTTCGATGTTTTAATGTCATTGCCTTATGTTTAATCTAATATGTCAGTGAGTAACTAGAAACTTTAATTGTTATTAATCATTAAAGCATGTCTTTACGTTATTTCTTTTATGCATATCTCTCGGCAACTAATCAATCAATTTCAAGTATGTTTGTATTATGCTGTAAGTTATTCTAAAGAAATACACGAGGAGGATAAAAATCATAATGATATTGCTAAGGAATGATTTTTATTAATTTAAAGAGTTATAGCTAAAAATAAAAGGTTTCATTGCCTGGGCGATATACCTTAAATACTGTTCTATATTCAATATATTTTGCATAAATAAATTAGTAACTTTCGAAATAGACACCATGTACAGTATAATATATTGTTGTATAATACTATTATAGCAAAATGTTATTTAGGTAGGTATGGCTGTATTTTTTTTTATTTTTTTTTCTGCCACAACTATTTTAAATTCATAAAGAATGTTCTGAAAGTAAAGAATCTCAGGAAGCCACAGTGAGGGCAGGTTTATACAATGAGCTGTTGACAAGAAATATGTGTAAC
The DNA here is from genome assembly GCF_021130785.1 of Homalodisca vitripennis. Taxonomy (NCBI): domain Eukaryota; kingdom Metazoa; phylum Arthropoda; class Insecta; order Hemiptera; family Cicadellidae; genus Homalodisca; species Homalodisca vitripennis. The sequence continues at coordinate 129,967,181 of NC_060213.1, forward strand.
CAACCAGCTGGCCACTGCAGATAACAATCAGCTGAGATGTCACGGCAATCAGTGTCGCCAACATTCCACTTGTTAACTCTCACTTTCCCTCATTGTCTTTGTATCCCTCAGTGCTTTTTTGTAATACTGCTTTATTTGTTAAGATACTTCTCATTGTTTACCACTGAAGTAAAGGTGCTTTAAAACATTATGGTTCATTTGAAAAATAAAATTTAAAAATAACAAATTTTGGTAATTACAATATTTTATATAGTTGGTTTGCCCAATAATAATGAAGTTATTAAAATGTGTTTGCTTAAGGGCAGGCTTGTTGATAAACCTATCTTAAACACTACAGTACGGTTCAAATTTCACAACTTTACACGTAGTAATAATATAGATAGCGCCATGCTGATGTACTTTACTTCTATATCTCGCCTGAGATGTACAAGTAAAAATAAGGATATTGATAATTCATTATTTTGTAAACGTATCTCAACTTTTATTTTGTTCTAATTAATTAGGAAACGTAGCTTTGGTGAATTGTTAGAACACTATGAAAAATAGTTTTAGACGTATAAAATTGGCGTAAAAACACCAAGAAATTATTTAAATAATATATATTATATTAATTCTTATCGAATCAATGACCTCACGACACATTTTGTAAGCAAGCTTTCATGATGTCTTAAAATCGCCATACATTTCTAATCCTAAAAAATAATTTTCAAAAATATTTGGTTGTTACTGTTCTTTTACAGAAAAGAATGCAATTATTTGGCCAAGCGTTTACTTAATATGTACCTCAAGCATGGAACAAATGTACATACAGTAATTATATTTTAGACTTGTACAACATGTACTACCATTCAAATTGAAGGTAAATCAATACACATTTTTTAAATTTTGTAATATTTTGTTTTTATCATATAATTGTTTTGTATTTAATTTTAGTCTAGTTATTATAAGAGATGTTTTAAGATATATTGCTGTAAAATTGACGACATTGTACTATTTTCAACTAATTATTATAAAGAATGTATAGTGGATGGAAATGGAAAAAGAAAAGTCTTGTTATTTTAAAACCACAATAAAGTTAATGATTTTATTTGCTTACTGCAATATTCCCATTTCGAGTATAATTTAAATTCATCATTTAGGAATATCAATAAGCGAAACAGAGAATATATTGACATAACTATGTACCATTATGCTTGCAGGATTGTTGGGAATCCTTGCCATCTTATCAGGTAGTGAAGGCGAACCAAATCACTAAACATTCTTTCTTATCAGTCTAGATGGTAACACTGATATCGTGGGCGGCTATTGTAGCACAGGTATATGACATTTCCTCCACTAATAACAATGATAACCAACTAAAATAATTCTACTTCTACAAGTTACAAGTAAATAATAAGTATTTTATTGCTAATATAATTTATTTCTAACAGCCAATTTTTAAAGGGGTTTTTACATTATTTCTTATATGTTTAATCGATGAAGGCAAATAATTCTTATGCCCTAAGAAAATGAAAGACTTTAAAAAAATTTCTTTATTGATATTTGGTCTTTTAAATTAAACTATAGTTGTTTTCTAGTTCCGTGTTCGTGTAAAAATCTTTGCTCATCTTTAAACTGGCCTCTTCTCTGGTAAAAATATCTTCAGATTTTTAAATGCAAAAAGGTCTGGTAGGATTTTTAGTTCTCTAGACGAAGAAAGAGACGGTTCTTTTTTTAAATAAGAATATTCTAATAAAATTCTTTTAAGTAGTTTCAACTCTGTTCTTTATGTTTTGAAAAGAACCTCCCAAAGAATTTATTTGATATTTAATTCATGAATTTATTAATACATAGTATAATGACCTCGACAAATTAATATCATAAAGGTTTCGTAAATAGTAAAAAAGTCTAATAGTTGATTTTAAATGTGAGTTTAAATGTTTGTATGTGTTCTCCTTGTAAAAATTTCGTCAATATTGATTCCTAAATATTTTAAATGTTTAACGTTTTCCATTTTTTATAATAATAAAAGCGATATCATGTTTACAAGTATATTCATGAAAAATTAAAATCCCTATCGAAATTTAAACTGCAAAAATCAACATTAAGTGTTGATACATTTTATAAACTTTGTTTTTGGGCTAAAAGCCACGTTTTTAGCAAAGTCTTACCTCTAATTTTTTCTAATAGATCATTTATAAACCTTTAAAAAACTGCTGATAATACCAATCCTTGTGGGACTCCTTTATCAATAACTTTAGAATCACCCTAAGAATCTTTGAATTTCAAAATTTGTTCTCTTCCGTAATCAGATAACTTCTAAACGAATCCAACGCCACGCCCCGAATGCCTATTTCTCCATTTTTGCAATTATAATATCAAATTCAGCTAGTTCGTAAGCTTTCTTGAAATTTATAAATAAAGCTGTTGTATCCTTTTTGGAATTAATGCTCTTATATAAAATTGGACAAATTCAGAAAGCACATCCTCGGTTGATTTGCCCTCTGTGTTGAAAATTAGGAAAATATTGTTTCTATTCAAAATATTCGATTTGTTACTTTTTCTAAAACATTTGAGAATGCTGGTAAAATAATTATTGACCTTAAACAATAGACATTACAGTTGTTTACTTGTTTTTGAATGCGTACAATCAAACTTCGCTTAAATACGATAGGAAACTTTCCTTTACAAAACATAGATTAAAAATGCAGCATATCAGATGTAGTAGGTTTCAATAGTTTCCAAAAGGTCGACAGATGGTTATCCATTCAACGTGATTTTTCATTTTTCAAATGTTTAGTAATTTTTTCGAATCCTCTCTACAGTAATAGGAGCGATAAATAACGGTTTCTCCGTTTAGATGAAATAATTTTTTAGTACCCTGGCGTCATCTTCCCTGCTAACTATTCTGTTAGTTCATGGCTCCATGACATTGACATATTCTCCCTTTGAAAATTTTGCAACACTGCATTACTTGGTTGAAGTATAATCTTTGCTATAGAAATGGTTGTAAAGCTTTAAATATTTGAACCATTTATCTCCAGTTCTCGGATGCTTTACTCAGTACGCACTCATAGAAACAGAACGTCCGTTACATTTGGATATCTCGTGTGAATAACTCAAGTTCCAATAATACCACTAACCTGTTCTAAGACCGCCCTGAGCAGTTTAATCTCCTGGAACGGTTGTTCTGCTAGCTCCCGTCTCCTGCGCCGTCCAGACACCACCCCCAGCTGGAGCAGAATGGGGTTGGAGGCGAACACAGCCGCCGCCCCCAGCAGTGCAACCCCTGCTAGAGGGATCAGCAAAGCTCTCAGTCCATCGTGTTGGGGGTAGTGATGAGGATGGTGTTCCACGTGGTGAGGATGATGTTCCACATGATGAGGATGATGTTCCACGTGGTTGAGATGATGATCCACGTGGTGAGGGTAGTAACTGGGCTCGTAGTTGTAGCTGTAGTGCTCTGGATGATCGTGGAGATCGTCTGTACATTGGTCACACATTTATTTCACTGATAAAATACACGTTTTGGTTGATAATACTATTAGAAATAATTAAAATTTACATGTAAACATTACAGAAGTACGCCATTCCACGTGTAGCGTAACAGTTCACTAAAGTTCCATGATACATTTCAAGTCTACAATTACATGTGTTACTATGTCATTTGTAAAAATGCTATATGATATGAAGTTTGTTTACAAATCTATTTATTCTGCGACTTTCTCGTTGCCACTATAGTTACCCATAGGCAATGTTCACTAACGCTCAGCCAAAATCCATTGAATGAAATACATCACCATTTAAATCGATGTTCTCTTTATCATACAGAAAAGAAAGTGCTACATCTCCCCGGTATACAAAATAGAAATTATGTCAGCCTCCTGAGTGATAGGCTTCAATTACGCTCAGCCAAATCCAACTGGGTGGACATGCTCCATTCTTGTCTACGTAGAAATTGAGTTTCATGCAAAAGTTTTACAGACTATAGATATAATCTTACGGATATCTCATGTTAGTATTAAAATGTCATATGATCGTTCTCAGTATGCTTCAAATTTATTTTCTCTGCTATTTCCTCGATGAAATTATAGTTAATAAATGTAAATAATGTGTTTACTAATGCTCAGCCAAATCCTATGGAGAAACATGCTCATCATCGAACTTGATGTTGCATCTATAGAAGATGACGTTTCATAGATCAGTTCGTTCTCGAGATGTGTGGATAGACAGACAGACAAAAATTACATCTTTTCCATCCCTTCAAGTGATAGGCTTCGTTAACGCTCAGCCAATAAATTTAATGTGGAGATTTTGTTAAGTACTGCCTAATAAATTATGATCTCGGAATTTTGGCTCGATTATTACAGCAATCAGGAGGTGATTGTTAGTTACGTGCGTTGACCAGATTTGTGATTATCCGTAACTAACTGTTTCTAAAAAATCAGGGAAATCCTTTTCCGGAGTTCAGTTGAAAACAATTTAAAGGAGTTGAAACAGAAATTTATGAAATAATATGGCAACTTATCAAGTCCATGGCAAACAGAGTCGAGAACAATTCTAGGTTGAGTTTGATCCTGATATTCTATCACAGCAGGAACAAGATTGGACTTTGCGCCTATGACGTATTCTGGAAATATGAGCACGTTAGCAATATTGATTGCTCTAGTGTATTTTATTACTGCCGTTATAATGAATAGAAAGTTTACATTAGTTTTTGTATTTATTTTAATGTTGTTCTAAGCCAGTAAGTTAATCGAATTGAATCATTTTAATTCCTTCATAGATTTCTGCTCTTGAACTTTTGAATGCGTAATAATTTTCAGTATTATAACTCCTCTCAAATTCGAGGATAAGTGCTTCATCGCATTCGAAATTAGTGCCTAAATTTGTATGGTGACTATGTTGAAAAATAGTATTTTAGTGTCACTTTCAAATGTATATAACACCAAATTTTTTGTGCTTTGTTTTTTGTTTTAATCAAAACGTAATTTACTTACTGGATAGCCCTCGTACTTTGTAAGATTCATTCGTAAATTTTAATTTCTTTTACAGTACCTTTTTAAACCATTGTGGTTATTTTGTTAAGCACTATACTAATGTAGAGCAAAATTTGTTTAATACCGTAAGTTATGTACTTTATTGTAAAACAATTCCAACATACAGTTTGGATTTTGCTTTCTAATAATAGACTGTCCAAATTTTAAATTCGTCCTCAGTATAAATATTCTAAACGTAGAAAGGAGAGATATATAGCTTCCGGTACTAGTGGATCGTCGACTATACTTACGGCAAGACCTTATTAAACATTTGCCTTGATATAGCGTTCTGGTAATAGCGTCGCCGACATCGTTGACTTTTTTGTGGACAGTATACCAGTGCTCAAGAGGAAGATCGCCGATCTGCATGAGTTATCTGCCTAGGAGTTGCACAATGAGGGAAGACATTCGTTCTTACACTTTATCTGTACGTCTCTCATTGCTGTTATTTATATGTTTGTGTCTTGTTAATTCTTGTCTAATCTTGTTTATTCTCATTGTTTCGTGCTAATTTATTGCTGTTGTTGTTCGTTGTTTTCCATAGTTCAAATCACGGTACACTAATAATTAATTACGTTATTGTCATTCATAGTTTATATCCGTTTCGTCACTTAAATAGTTTATTAATCGTTATTGCTCTATTTGTCACTGTGGTTGTTTACTTTCATTGTTTAATATTATGTTCAAAACTGTAAAAATGGAGATGTCCGTTGAAATGTAAAATAAATAAAATAAATAAATAAATAAATAAAAAATAGCATCATTGAAGTTTATGTTATTTTAGACAATATTCTAAAAATTAACTTACAAATATCTTAGTATAATACAGTATAATACTGTACAGTGCATTACAATAAATAAATCCAATTAATATTGTTTTAATTCAATAAACTTTCAATCAATTATCGTAAAACATAAGTAAAGTGACAAATTATCATGTTTTAAATTTTGTTTACGTAATAAATCCATAAAATATATTATTACAATACAAACAAATTTTATAAACGTACCAATATGTTACAATTCATTGATATAATTTCACTATGGTTAAATATACATCTTCTCATATGATCTTATGATAAAAAAATGAATACGATTTAAGAGGTGTGTTTGTGATTAGCTATATTAGCTTAGTTGCATATTGTATAGATTTAGTTAATTTTACTGTTATGGCCGTATATCTAGATCTGACTATGTTCCATACAACATTGGTGTCTACGAACAATGAAATATGATTGATTGATCATTCAAAACTTTAGACAATGAAAACAACAAATTTAATCAACTTATATGTACTTTTTATCCCATGACATCGTATACAGCGGCACTTTGAGCTGCACTGGACCACTAATAGTTCTGTAATAACAGTCATGATTCATATTTAATAGACAAATTAAAATAATTTTGTGTCAATAATAAGCACCAACATGCTTTCCTTATTTTTATAATATGTTATCAGCAGCCTTTTTTAATTTAACATAACCCTTTATACTTCACAAACGATGCGGCGACAGCTTTAAACCACTCAAGCCTCAAATAATATTTACACCTTTTATTTAATTTTTATTACAATTATTTAAACCGATTAAGGAAAAGGAAAATAAGAATTTTTCCATTTTTAGAAATCAAATAATTGAGAATTATTATCATATAAAGAGAATTAATTTAAGATAGTACACTAATATGTATTAGTGTAGGTGTGAATTAATGTTTAGGGAACATTAAGTTCCACCCTGAAACATTTATTACGTTATAATTCAAACATGGCTTTGTTAACATATGAGAGCCCGAACCGGGATTGGAACCTGAGACCCTAGGGTGGGAAGCTGAAAAACAAACAATATGAGCTAATCATAGGTCATAATCTATCAGACACCGAGTTACAGTAGGAATATGTTGTACAGGAAAAGAAATTATACGTTTTACATATTAATAAATTGCAATATGTTCAGGATATATCTTTGTGTGATATGAAACCTTTACTGGAATAAGTTAAAACTACATAGTTTATTGTACTTCGACTTGTTTTTACTTGTGTTATCGAAGTTATCTTATTATAACTAGAAACTATTGCAGTAAACGCTTCCTAATTCTTACATATGCCTACTCTGATTTTGGTAATTAATTCGAAAAGTAGACATATAAAACTCGTTACATCCGTACAATAGTAGGCTACTTATAACAATAACCTACTTTATTGGTTTTATCATAACCTACCTTATCTAATTTTAATGTTGAGTTTAGCTCCAGATCACATTCCTCTTAGTGGAACATCTTAAATGTGATGCTGTGGCAGAGTTTGGTATTTGGAGTAATGTTCGTCTGAAGAGTTAAAAAAAGGGCTGTGACGAAGAAGCTCAAAACATCTTCTGCCAGAAGTCAAGACGCTCCACTAAGAGGAAGTTGAACTGGAGCTAAACTCAACATTCACATTGAATCAACCCTACCCACTATGGCTACTATTATAGATCTACCTGCAAAATATCCTGGGTAAACAGCTGATCGTTGGTTGGACTCCTGAGAAACTATTGGATCATCCGTAGCCTTTTTTTCATCAGCTGATTTCCCGACGGCCCCAGCTGTTCCGTTGCCGCTCACCAGTATGGCAACTGTCATTGCCAAGTCCCAGCAGCAGAACCCGAGGAACCACAACACCCGCATGGTAGAGATGAACTAGCTGCGGTAGCCAGGGTGTCGTAGGTGGAAAGCCTGCTCCATAGACCATGGAATATCATGTGACAATGCCCATTGTCTGGAGTACTCCGAGTTTGGTAATTGGTGTTATGCGACTTCTTCGTTTTAGGATGAATTGTCGTGTCTTAAAACTGGTACAACTTTCACTAATTTCATATACACCTTCCCCAAAACTAAAATATGATTTTTTTTTTTTTTATTTGGAGTAGATTTATCAATTTAGATTACGCAATTTAACTTTGTACTGTTATGAATACAAATTAATTTAATCAAAATCCAATTCGCTTTCTGTGTCCTTCATTTGTACCGTAAAAATAAAAATTTCTGCAGGTTTTATTAAAAATTTTGATCTTTCTTGATGAAATAACAAAATTATTGTTGCCCAAAGATGACAAAATGTGTTTTTCACTCCATTCTTTGCATTTGATACGGGTTTTCTTTAAAAACTACTTAGCTTACAGTTTTGGGACCTGTTTCATGCAATTTATCAGATCAAAAAATGTCAGCAACGATTGAATTCGCTCCTTAATCTACCTTACCAGAATTTCAGGATTTTACCTCGTTTTACGTGGTGAGCTGAAATCCGAACGAAATCTTTCGCTAGTCGTAACTCGCTAACAAAACATTTCCGGACCCATGCTTATATAAACTTTTTTCATTATTTTAAATGTAGAATTAGTTCTCACAATTTCTGCATACCTTCGTGAACCACCCTTAATAAAGCATTAACACACTTGCTTGGACAGCTCCTCTTGAAATCTACATCACGAACTAAATGCATATCGTAAACCATTCTTTTTTATTTGTCATAATACGAGACATGTCATTGCAAGCCAGGCCGTTCGGCTTTATTATTTATTAATAATATCAATAAATCCCAATTAATAATTTATCTTAAGAAACTAATCTTCTATGCCCATGCGGAGGTTAAACAGCAATCTATCAGTCCCAAGAGCATTAACAAGTTTATTTGCCACAAACCAGGCTTGTATTATGTTCCGTACCATAATTAAAATATTCGTGTAAGCACAAGAATGCTAGTTACTAGTTTAAATTTACTGTTAGCCTACTATCGAGTAACAGATTGTTGTCCAGCGATAAAATGTAACTTTCAGTGTGAAAGTCTTGTGCAGCATCAGCGGTCTATCAGACATAGCATCAGCTTCTTAGCCTTACATTTTGTGCTTATCCACTTTTTAAATTAAAATTCAGAATATTAGAAATATTAGATGATTTTTTTATTTAGAGAGAAATATAGTAACTATGGACCACGATACTGCCCAAGACAGTGTTGCCTCATCAGTTAAATGAACAAGAGCTTACCGCGCTTGCATAACAAAACTAAATTCACAAAACTTGCTTAGTAAAATCTGTGTTACAAATTAAACATTTAATTTTTTTTCCAAAACTATCCAACCAAGATATGACTTTAAGATCCCTTTGTTTGAAGTTTGTTTTTGTCGATGGAAAGATTGGGAAGGAAAGAGGATTCATCCGGATACGAGTATTTGCCATTGTTCAGTGAAACAAAAATCAGTAACACTACGTTTCAAGATCTGCAATCTGATCTCTTCAGCAGGTAAATAACTAATCTAAGACATAATTACCTAAGATATAATTAACATAATTCATAACTGAAATAATTATTTTAACCTAGTTTGTAATTATGTCTTAGATTAGTTATTTATCTGGAGAGGAGATCATATTGCAGATCTCGAAACGTAGTGTCTAAGAGCTTCATATAGAGACAAATGTCGAATTTTTCGAACCGACCCGTCAAGAATAAAAGTTAATATGATATTTAATAAAAACTTTTTCTTGTAACTCTAAAATTGCACGCCCAATAACAGCACACTGTGACTATTTTGTGTAAAAATTAGGCCTTAATCGGATCACAAGTATCCCAGTTATGAATTTTCAAAGTTGCATGCATTTTTATTGAAACGCTCTAAAATCGGTAGGTAGCCTACCTTTTTCGTTGCTATCCTTATAAAAACTGGAAGTAAATAATTTGCTTTAATTTTTTTGGTACTTTGGGATTATACCGACCACACCAGTATGAAGAACACAAAAATAGAAATTTATAGAAACAAACATGATAGAACGAAAAAACAACTCTTCAATTACAAAATTACAAACTTACAAGCATTTCCAGGTATTGTGATCGGTATTGTTGTCGCTGTTATCTTATCTTTCTCGAGAATCCTGATTACGGCAGGCCGCGCGGCATCACGTGATTTGCACGGTACATCATTGCCTTTCCATTACAATTCAATTTATATTTCTGATTAGCCCCTCTAGAATTTGATATTTTACTGATAGGTACTATCTCGAGGGATGTTTTTCTTTCGTCGACATCAGCGCGGGGCAGCACCGAAGTTTTGAGTGTTTTTTTAATAAAAAGTTTAGTTTGGTAAATGTTTGTTTTTGTTGAATTTTTGTGTTTGGAGAAATGTAGAGGTAAAACACGGAAGTACAACAAAGCGATGCACCAGCTGAACGGGCGGCGAGACTGCAATCACGTTATCTACTAGACGCTCGACTTTGACCTCTGTCTGAGGATGGGGAGGTGTTTGCGATAAGACAATTCCTGTTTTATATTGACGAAATATTGTTCTACGCTAATCTAGTAATCAGTAGAAACGAAATGTGAAATAACGATTCATGTCTGGGTGTGGTCGGTATAATCCCAAAGTACCATTTTTTTAAATAATCATTTCTTGTCACCGACGTTTATCATTGACTTCCATTATATTTTCTTTTCTTTTGATATACGAGGCAAACTATATACATTAATATAATTCCACGTGTTAAAATATCATTTGATTCAACTCAGCTTATTCACAAATGTATTTTTATTCTGTTATTTTCTCGTTGCCAGTATGGTTACTCATAGTACAAAGAATTTAGAAATATTTGCTAACGCTCATTCAAATCCCATGGAATGACATGTACCATCATCAGTTTGATTTCAAGATCTCGTGTGGGCAAACAGACAAACAGACAAAAATTAAATTTTTTCCAGCCCGACGAGTGATAAGCTCGCTAACGCTCAGCCAATTATGTTCTAACATTTAAGGGCGCGCTCAAGTAGAAAATAAGTCTCAAGAGGATAACCACATAAACGTTCCTTACCAATCAGGTGATGTACGACCTTTTATATGGTCAACTTAAACTAACGGTCCACTCCTCTATACATCCCTTGGTCAGATTTTCTGAATTGTTTTTATATTGTATAAAACTTATATTAACATTTACGTTTTATTAATTGTATTTAAGCGTGATTTTTACTGTATAACAATTAGTTTTTGTTAGAATTAAAAATTATACAAAGATAAACTTTTATTTGGTGGTATCGAAAGGCCTTACAAAATAAAAGGTCTTTAACAAGTGTTTTCACTCTAACCTGTGCTCACATTTTAATTTTTTTCCAAATATTATTCAAATTTGATGCCGGTGTAATCATTGTTTTTATCTCGATATTGTTGATATCGAAACTATTTTGTATGTTTGCCAATATATTTGACCAATTAACTACTAGTAAATTCTGTTATCCTGAATAATATCATGGAGAAACGAATTAAAACTCGATTGCAGCACTTAAATTAAACTCCTTTGATTAAAATAAAGTGCATTCATATTCCTGTTCAGATACCTGTATTTAAAGACTTCATAATAAGCCGTTGTTAAATAATTATAACATTTTCAATGTGTTCCTTTTGTTTAGTAATAAAAACAACAATATCATATATATGTATAGGCTACAATTAATACGAATGTTCTCTCATTAGGTACAATATAATAATATATTTTTCAATTTAAAGGCAGTGCGGCGGTCGAGTGACCGTCACTTCTGTCGGTCAGTCGACCGATATATATATATATATATATATATATATATATATATATATATATATATATATATATATATATATATTGAACACAGTACGTTTCTTAATTATTAAATGGTTACTTTTTTATTAAAAAATAATATGAGACACCAAATTCTTAACATAAAAGGTTTTATATTTTCTATAAATTTAATAAATATTTTTTTAATATTTTTTACATTATTCATATATTATAATGATCACTGACTTCTAAATATTAAAGTAATAAATATTTATACATTTTCATTATTATCGTTTATATTACGTTCTATAATTTGGTCAGTATAATTGTTATTACAATCTTGTATTTCTGACATAATTACTTCATTTTCATTGTCATTACGTTATAAAAATGAAATTATGGATTTATACGATAACTATGACGTATGACATAAACATTCTGGAATAAAATGTTCTAGGCCGGCCGGGCAATTTCCTTACGTCTACACTTCCTGTGTCTTTGAACTGCCTATACCAACGACTAATAGGTTTATTAGTAGGTGGATTTTGTCCATAAGTTTTGCGAAAACATCGTTGCACAAGAGTCATGACTTCAAATCAGCAAACCACAAAACACACTGAGCTTTTTGCTGCACATTCGCCATGACTCTACATTTGAGACTACATAAACATCTGAGACTACATGCGTACAAAATTCAATTATGCGGCATCACATTATGTCCGCAGACCGACCTAAACGTGTCGACTTTGCTGCTGAGATGCTATATCGCATTGACGATGATCCAAATTATCTCAACAGGATTTGTTTTAGTGATGAGGCAAGGCAACCCTTCACATTAATGGCAGTGTTAACCGACATAATGGTAGAATCTGGGGTTGTCAACAACCAAATGAAGTGGTGATTCACCCAAGGTAAACGTTTGGTGTGGTTTCATGCAGGATCGTGTTGTTGAAGACACAATCCGTGGAGCTAACTACTTGGGCATATTAGAACTCTATGTTTTTCCACAAATTGATGATGTTGAAAGGGAAAAAGGAATAACTTACTTTCTAACAAGATGGAGCACCGCCTCACTACAGTCTTATTGTGCGTGAAGTTCTCAACGGAAGATTCCCTAATCAGTGGATTGGTAGAGGTGTTCCTCTTGCGTGGCCGCCAAGGAGCCCTGACATAACTCTTTTAGACTTTTTCTTTTGGGGTTACATCTAACGGACCGAATCACCGAAACAATAACAACTGTGACTCCTAACATGATAAAGAAGACCTGGACGGAGGTTGATTATCGCTTTGACGTGTGTCGTGCCACAGGCGGAGTTTACATCAAAACATAGCCTACTAAATATGTAAATAAAACTGTATGATTTTTCTATCTTGTGGTGCAAAAATAATTAAATTATTTTTATTGCATTCGGAGTTATTAAAAATCTAAATTAAGGCCATCATTTTCGATGACCCTGCATGTTAACGTCAACTTTTGTTAGTTCAGACCAGATGTTTATAAAACGGTTTGTTTGTGTTTCGTTAAAAATGTCATTCACTATGAAAGCATGAGGAAAACATAAACATTCGTGACGTTCCGTGACGCAATACGAAAGTTTTTCCCCGTGCAAAACATACATCCATAGCCCACCAAAAGAGGTCACTTTAACAAGGAGCGACAGTAACCTCTCACTAGCAAGCCTGGATAGCTACTGGCTTCAAAATGACCGCCAAAGTCCCGGCTCTAGAGGCTACACAGCGAACATGTGATGTGTGACGTGCCGTGACGCGAAATGAAAGTTTTCCCTCGTGCAAAACATACATCTATACCCCGCCAAAATAAATATTTACTTCAAAAAATATATAATTAAAAATTCTTCCTAAAAGTTATATAATTGTGACTGTCTGCTCTATGAGCTCCTCTTCACACGCTCTTTGTGGAAATGCATTATTCTTTCAAATAGGATATAGGTACGGTATGCAACTATTGTCCATGCTGTTCATTTTTTAATATGAATATACATAGTTGTATTGTTTGCTTTCACCTCAATAACTATATTATCAGAACATGTAACTCATTCCATATTTGACATTTCCTCTATTCCAATTATCTGTTTTTGATATATATGAAGCTCCAGCCCGAATCTACACCGTTGCTTAGGATCAGGTAAAATTATTGGTTTGCGAAGGAAAAGTTCCGTACTGAGGTCGGTACTCGATACGGGATAAGCTGAGACGCTTATTACTTTACTACTAACTAGAGTATGTTTCTACAAAGTGAATAAAAAATTAGGACTCTCCTTTATTTTTTTCTAAAGTTTATATAAGGAGGAGGTATGGGTTACAATGTCGAAAAGAAGTTTCATTTGATTTTTGTGAAAAAATTGTTGTGTCCCCAAGAATGCGGGATTTTTGAGGCAACTCAAAAACTTCAAATTTTATGTAAACCCCTCTTAGGTGATCACCCCTTCTGAAGAGCACAAACTAACTTGAATATTAGTGATAACCAGAGATCGCTATCTCTTTCCCATGCACTTATAAAAGAATGAAGTCAATCAGCTGTTTCAGCGCTAGTGTCGATGTGCCGGACAACTAAACTCCCTAATCAGCTGTGCGAATGTAGTAGAAAGAAAGTAGAATGTGATTTGACAGTGTTAATAATAATATAGCAGCTAAGTTGATAGCTTATCAAGGAATATTTACTATCTGGTAAGTGTTTTAGGGCTGGAAAGTAAAACTATTGACTGTTGTTACAAATGCTCTAACACAATGAATAGAATTGTAAAAATGAAAACTAAGTAAGAAAACTTTCGTATCTAAATGAATAGTAAATTATTACATTCTTGAAACTATTTGTTTACTTTGTTAAATAATTTAACTTTTTGCAAACCCTGTTATATTTTAACATTATTGCAGGGATTCATTTATTTAATGATGACTGGTTGATCTTATTAAAATAGTTCGTAAATGTGAAATTATCGGCTGGAGTGACAAAAGACGAGTGTTGAGTTATTTGCTTACTGCTATCGTCCAACTGAACAAAATAATATATAATTTCAAGGGGTGGAAATGTAAAGTAACGAACTTGCTAAACATTAAAAGTGTAACTATTTCAGCATGGAGAAATATGTCTTTGTTTTACATTTGTGCCATGAGTGAGTTATCCTCGTATTGGTTGCTGCTGTCCAGCCGTTGTTCTATCTTTGGATACTTTTAGTACTTTGTAAAGTAACAATAGTGTTGTTCGAAAACGTTTTTGGTAATTCGAACTTGTTAACTTTTTGAGAAAAAAGTTCCTCAAGTGCACACAAGTCCCTTCGGGCCATCAGCACAGGCTACAGGCTACGGAAGCACTGTCGGTCTTACCTCCAAGCTGATGGCGACAAACAAAAAACATTCCTCTTCAAGCAGTGAAGGCTATTGTGTCATTCCACGTGAAATCACATAATATTATAATTAAGAGTATTATAATGCATCTTTGATTTGCATGAAACTTTGCACATTTGTTTATATGTATGCCCTAAGAAGACTTGTAAAGTTTTATTATTCTAGGATTTATACTTTTTTATAGAATTTTTAAAATATTAATATTACAATAACTTGTTTCTACAGAATCGCTTGCAGAACGTGAGTAATTTATACAAAAGCTATCAAGTATTAATACAGATTTTGATCTGAAAGTCTTTCCCTATTTTAATATAAGTATGCAGTTTACAAAATTGGGTACTTTGGGATTATACCGACCACACCCAGACATGAATCGTTATTTAACATTTTGCTTCTACTGATTACTAGATTAGCGTAGAAGACTATTTCGTCAGTATAAAACAGGAATTGTCTTATCGCAAACCCCTCCCCATCCTCAGACAGAGGTCAAAGTCGAGCGTCTAGTAGATAACGTGATTGCAGAGCCTCGCCCGTTCAGCTGGTGCATCGCTTTGTTGTACTTTCGTGTTTTACCTCTATATTTCTCCAAACACAAAAATTTAACAAAAACAAACATTTACCAAACTAAACTCTTTATTAAAAAAACACTCAAAACTTGTTTTTATTCTTGATCACATTCCGCCACCCAAAATGCGAGTGCCTCCGGCCATCAGCGCGGGCTTCGACAGCACCTTCGGTGCTGCCCCGCGCTGATGTCGACGAAAGAAAAACATCCCTCGAGATAGTACCTATCAGTAAAATATCAAATTCTAGAGGGGCTAATCAGAAATATAAATTGAATTGAAATGGAAAGGCAATTATGTACCGTGCAAATCACGTGATGCCGCGCGGCCTGCCGTAATCAGGATTCTCGAGAAAGATAAGATAACAGCGACAACAATAC
Source organism: Homalodisca vitripennis (assembly GCF_021130785.1). Classification (NCBI taxonomy): domain Eukaryota; kingdom Metazoa; phylum Arthropoda; class Insecta; order Hemiptera; family Cicadellidae; genus Homalodisca; species Homalodisca vitripennis. The sequence continues at coordinate 129,983,054 of NC_060213.1, forward strand.
CGATCACAATACCTGGAAATGCTTGTAAGTTTGTAATTTTGTAATTGAAGAGTTGTTTTTTCGTTCTATCATGTTTGTTTCTATAAATTTCTATTTTTGTGTTCTTCATACTGGTGTGTGGTCGGTATAATCCCAAAGTACCCAAAATTGTATTCATTTAAGTTGCCTAAGTTTACAAGAAAGTATAAAACTCATATTGCATGACATTATTATGATTTCCGATACTAAAACAAGGGTTTATAAAACACTTGTAACTTCTTTCTTCAAATAGCTGGGAAGCTTGTCAATGTGTCAAAATATAAAACCTAAGAGTATATGTGCTTTTTATAGGTATAAAAATAAAATGGCTTTTTTGGTGTTGGTCAATGTGCAGGGTACAGGGATGGTTGTTGGTGCTGTACTAAGCTGTTCTGACCACAGATCACTTAGATAAGCTATCGGGAGTAGACAACGCTGAAAATCATAGAAACAACAAGCATAGTACACAAATATAACTACAAATTTTCATCTCCACTTTAATTATTTAAAACACTTAGATATTTGTTATTTCAACATCCTAAAACCATATATAATATTGTTAAGGAGAACAAGCAGATTACGTTAATAATGTTGAAATGGTAATTCTGAGCAATTACTTGGTCAACCCCAAAACATTTTCATATTTTACTACGATAATCTAGATATGTATGTAAAATTTAAAAAAAAAAACATAATTTAGGCCCCGGAAAGTTAAAATATCCTATATACAAATAGAAATTACCTCAGTAATCGCCGGGTTCAACTTCCTCATCCGAGTCAGTGGCAACTGGATCAGTGTTCTGTTGCCATGGTTCCCCGTTGTAAACTTCACCGATAGCCCGAAACAAATAGTGTAGTCTTTTTTGGTAATCGTTATGTTTCCGTTTGATCTTCACTCGAAACCGTGAAACTAAGTAACGTGTTCTCACATCCGTCACATAAAAAAGGATTATCGGTGGAACCACTAGCCATAACGGTACTGTCACAACTGGCCTTCCGCGCGTCTCCCACAAGCCACTGTTATCGCATGGATTTTGAACCTTCTTATCGCTCGGCAACCTGTAGGACGGCCTTGCGGGGCTTGAATTATATATTTCTTGCTTTCTGAGAACATCCTTATGACCGTAGTAAAATATGAAAAAGTTTGGGGTGGACCAAGTAATTGCTCAGAATTACCATTGAAATATTGATAATAAAGCCTCAAAAAGTGAGTTATTTTATTATGGGTATGCTTAAAGCAGGTTGGATATAATTTATACAATACACTCTAATATGTTTTTTATTTGACTTAAATTAAAAGCTTAACAAAATTTAATAATACTCAACATAATATTAAATCAACTTTTTTCAGTATTTATTATATAGGCTATTTATAAATATTAAGGCAAGGCACTAGATGATCTTTTCATAGTTTGGTAAAAGTTACACAAATCTTTAGATTGGCTGGTTTGTCCAATACATTGGGCCAATAAACCAGATGATCCTTCGAATTGAGATTTAATGAACTTATAAAAGTATTGACGACATCATCAAATTCAAAATATGGCTACCAAGAAATTTTACACAAATGCAAAAAATTCAACTGTTGTCAACTTTAAAACATTTTGAAATTTACCAAAGTACCCAAATTAATTCTGATATATTATCAAATGACAAAGATATTTTAACAACAAATTTATTATCTGACAAACTTTTAAACTATATAAATTGATCGCCTATAAAAATTCAATAAAAAAAATTTAGCCACCAAGGTTGTTAAAACATATGTCACTTTGGTTTCATTATTTATTTACCTCAACCTACAAGTACCTGAAGATGGATTCTTCGAATCCGAAATTGTATATAAGTAAAAAAACTACAAAAGTGTTCAAAGGTGTTCTTCTTATTTATAATAAACACTTTTCGAGGCTACAATTGTAATAAATAGTATTATTTACCTTTGTAAATTTGTGTTTCAGAATAATGGAACAGATGGTGGAAGACCTAGAAGTAGATACAAATGTTATGATTTTCCGAGTCAAGCTCTTTCTTGCCAGAACTGAGTTAAATGAGGCTATGTCTCGGACCCAGGTAGGGACTCACCTGTTTTACCATTGGAACTATGTTACTGTACTTTAATCAAGACATTGATAAAAAGTTTAAGCTTCCACTGTGTTTTATTGATTGCATTTAACATAGTATAAAATTCATGTAGCTATTTACAATTTTTATAGCTGAAATATAATAAAATCATGCGTAATATTTGAAATTTTTATCCTTTGAAGGCTCTTACCTGTTGTTTAAATTAAGGAAATGTTAATATGAATTAACTCTTTGCATGCGGCTAATGAATTTAATAATTTTACTTTAACGCCAAGACAAGTAAATAATATGTTTTTCTTTAAGTTCGAAGCTAAGTTTTATTATAACTAAGCCTAAATTCAAACCCATGGTACAATGTAATGAAATAGAGGTACTTTGGGATTATACCGACCACACCCAGACATGAATCGTTATTTGACATTTTGCTTCTACTAATTACTAGATTAGCGTAGAACAATATTTCGTCAATATAAAACAGGAATTGTCTTATCGCAAACCCCTCCCCATCCTCAGACAGAGGTCAAAGTCGAGCGGTCTAGTAGATAACGTGACTGCAGAGTCTCGACGCTCGTTCAGCTGGTATGCCGCGACCCGGAAACCGGTGCTAATACTCAACAGGTTGAGTGAATGTGGGGTTCAGCTAAATGGCGTAATAAAAAACAAAAAGGAACAGCACAACACCATCTTGACTTATACCTAGCTGAATACATGTGGCGGTTGGCAGTTGCGGCTGAATGGGGAAATCCACTACACTCACTCATCCTTGATATTGCTGCATTCCGGGCGTCACAGGAAACCCATTAACAATTGATAATCATTGTAATTTTGTAATTAAAGAGTTGTTTTTTCGTTCTATAATGTTTGTTTCTATAAATTTATATTTTTGTTTTCCTCATACTGGTGTGGTCTGTATAATCCCAAAGTACCGAAATAGAAAATTATATATAATTTACTAATTATTAGTATAGTTGATTATCTTGTCTATCATATTATCGTGTAATTCTAACTCTACAAGTATTTGTGAGATGTGTTTTTCACTTCAAAGCGTGAGTCATGGTGTAGCGCAGGCCTCGCAATGCATGTTTTGTAGAAATATATAGTTTCTTTCAATCCCTTTTAATGGCACTCCCAAGATTTAACGTAAACACAACACTATCACACGATGAAGGAAAATAGCAAGGTACGTAGTAAACGCAATTGTAACAACCAACAAAGGAGTAATACATGCTGTTAGCAGATAGTGGATATGTTTGGTTATGGCTCTTTAGGATGCAGAGGCCAGACGAACTGGTGGGCGGAGCTAGACTAAGGGTGACCAACTCCCCCTACTGCAGAGTGTAGGTCATAAAAAAAATACTTTTTAGCCACTTTTTGTGAACGTAAACTCTCCCAAGGGACACAATCTATAATATCACATATAATCGTTTTTAAGGGGTTTATATCAAAATCCACCATTCGATTATATCCGTCTTTGGCGTGGGAAGGGTTAAATTAGTTTATTGCATAAACTATTATATAGTTTTTAATGAGAAAAAAGTTTGAGGTTAATGTAGGCCACTATAGTTTTATAACTTACCGTGTTACAGATGATGTCATGCCTTTAACTGTCATAAAATTGGTGATAGTCTCTTAATATAGATGATGTAGTATTTTAATTTATAAGTAAAGATTCTACATGAACAGACTGTAACCGCTACCAGTGATGATCAGTTCTTGCCACAGTTCTACAACGTAACCTTGTACATCGAAGAATTAAATTCCCCCCACGAAAACAAAGTATTCTGGTTCACACTGGGTCAAAACACTACTTACACAATGAACTTCTTAAGGTACTCGTATTTCGGCCTCACTTGAAGCAACAGTGTTAAACTGAGTTATACATCTGTGTATAGAGGAAGAGTTCTAAATATGATTCCTACCTAAAGCATATTAACATGGAATATTCATGTTAAATATTGTAAAGTAACAAAATAAATTCAACAAGCATTATAATAATTTATATATTTTTAAATAGAATATATGAACTAAATAAAATAGGTTAAGCTAAAGAATTTGGGTGATTTATTAGACAGCAGTATTATTATTTTTGAAAGTAAAAAAAGAATGGCGTGGCTGATAAGTGCTGTAATCTCTCGGTTAAATAAGGAACTAAATTAATATTTCACCATTTGCAGCTTATATACTATAGCTGCAAATAGCATATACTATTGTTTAGAGAGATTTTTATCCAAGCGTCAGTACCACTGTAATTGCTATAGTGCAGCCTATCAATTTATTGAAATCTAGTACAAGTCAAACATCAAAATATGGAAATCAGTTTATATTCTGTTGAAATTAGACATGTACTTAAGACTAATTGTATTTTTATTGTGCATTTTTATTTGACTTAAATTAGGTAAAACTATAGCCTAAAAGACATAATACTTGGTACTTTTACAAGAAAAAAATAAATGACTATACAGTATGAGATATATCATTGCAAACCTGGATTTTGGAAAATTAACTGTTGTATAATGCACTTTGGCCCGAGATATATTGTTTAAACTTCACATGAATATAGAAAATTAGTTACTTGCAAAAATACTTGTATAAACTGTATTAATTGATATCTCTACATTATTAGTAAATAATAAAGCCAAACGGCCAGGCTTGCAATGATCATCTCGTACTATACGTAATAATAAACTTTGTTTAGTTAAATTTAGTAATCATTGTGAGTATACATAAGTTGTATTAAAAGGATTGAAGTTCAAATACTGCTATTTAAGTAAAAATTCAGAGTGACATACATCGGTTGGTTATTACTGAGTGGAGACTTCGAAGACACTATGCGTTGCCCACTGAGCTGGGAGTGCCGATGGCCGAGCGGTCTAAGTCGTTGGACTTTGGGTCTGAGTTAGAGTAGCGCAGGTTCAAATCCTGTATGTGACCGTTGCACACTTTTTATCAGTACAATCAACCTCGTACTGTATCGACTCTCTTCTTTATTCTGTTTGATAAGATCCTCGCACAGGCCCCATGAGGACGGACAGAATAAGGCTTAAAAGGGGATCGGCCTCTCCTTTAAAAAAAAAAAAAAAAAAACAGAGGACAACAGTAAAGGCAACACCAAGTGGCCTGCCAAGGCCAAAGGGTTAAAGAACTAAATGGAAAAGTTCCTAGAATGATCAATACAAAATGAATTAGCAGCTGTAGGTGTCGGAACATCATTACGTCAGCACACATCATCAGTTTCTCTAATCACCATTTATAATTATAATTAGCATCTTATCACCAATGAAGGGTAGTGTAAGATGCTGAATTCATTGGTTCTGTTGTTTCAGTTTCAGATGGCTACAGAACCTCCAGTGAAGGACGCCAAACTCGATGTAACCGATCTACCAACCCGAGTTTTTAAAACATTTAATCACATCCGGCATCGTTCGAGGGAAAATATTCGAGTTGTCAGGTAACAAAACCAACTAAAACTCAACTGCTAAATCCTTTGAACCCTCTTAAGTGCTAAAGCATGGATGTGACCATTTCCATTATTTAGTCAAAAATTATGGATATTATGGGCAACTAAGTAGGTCATCTATTTGTGGGTTCTATCTGACCCGGAGTTGATTTGTGCTTTTACTTCTAGTTACATTGCGCAAAATATTTATTAACTACTTAGAAATCATAGTACTTTTTCTTTGCAGCCAGCCACTTTTTCTTTGCGTAAAGGTTGTTTTTTTATGATGAGAGGTTTGCAAGGAGATTTTTTGGACACCAGTTACTGATATTTTGTGTCACTGAATAATGGAAATGTCCAAAAAAATCTTGTTGCCTTCACAATCTCTTCTTACATGGTAACGCTGATCACTGTGTCTGAAAATAATCAACTTTCTAAATAATACAACTTGATCCTCTCGTGGTTAAATTATCAAGATGCACCTCTAGTGTTGCTGAAATAAGTTCTGCTCTGTCACAAGCAAACATTTCTTTACACTAAAACAAACTGGTATGAAAATTAGTAATGTTAGTAATCATGGAGCAGTGGACAGTTCAACATCGTGCTTTTGTTATGGAAACTTTCTTTAAAAAATAATGAGTGTCTGACTGCTTACACAACGGTTATTTCATAACAAATTCCATGTTCTTCGTCACGGAGCTATTCTTTTTAGGAATACTATTAAAAGGTGGGTGAAGAATTTCAGAAATTGTTCTTCTGCATTAAAAGTAAAACTACCCGGTAGGCCTAGATCTGTATGTATTTCAGACAATGTTGAAAATATGCTTGTATCTGTTCTGCAAAGCCCAAATCGATCGAAGCAATATGCCATATTAGGAGTTTCAAAGACAAGTTTATAACGAATTTTACATTGTGATTTGAATTTTCATCCCTATAAATTAGCAGTTACACAAACACTCAGTCCTGCTGATTATGAATTACGTGTTATTTTTTGTGAAAAACTATTTATTGCATCTCATGGAAACATTCTGCAGCATTTAATAATGTCTGATGAAGCTCATTTTGAGGTTTATGGTAATATAAACACGCAAAATTGTCATTACTGGTCAAGAGAGAATCATAGAAAAATCCATTAACGACCTCTGTGTATTGAGAAAGTGACTGTGTGGTGTAGTGTTGCATTTTTTGGTGTTATTGGATCGTATCGTAAAAAAAATTAAAATGGTGAAAGAGTTACTGTGCATAAAGAACGATACATTGAAATGATTTAGAACTCCTTAGTTACACAATTGCAACAGCTGGGAATAGAAATGAACTCATAATTTTACCAGCAAGATGAACCGACTGTGGACACAGCAGATGTCTCAATGTCTCTCTTATGAAGACTGTTTCCGGGACATCTCGTTTGGCGATGTTGCATGGCCTGCCCGGTCTCCAGATCTCACTGCTTGCAATTTTTGGTTATGGGACTACGTTAAGAGCAAAGTTTTTGTAACGAATCTCACACCATTGCCGATTTAAAGAACTGCATACGTAATGACATTCCTGCAATACAAATGTCCATGGTATACCAGTAATGTCTTTAATTCAGTAATGTCTGAATTTTTCATTTAGAAAACTGTCAGGTTATTTTGGACCATTCGGTATTATATGCAAACCTTCTAAGGTTTATGATATGAAGAATTATATAAAACTTTGACTTACATAACTCTTTCTCTATAATCTCTACTATCCTTAGGCTATTCTAGAAAACAGTTGGTTTTATAGAAGTAGTTTGACTCTGGCAGTGGAGGGATGTACAAAATATATTTCTTTTCCTAGGTATCGTATCACAATAGAGAAAATCCTTCAGTGAAGAACTACTCTAAATAGATTATATCATGTGTAGTTTAAAAAACTGCCATATAATGAATGATATGGCTGAGAGGCCATATTATAATGAATGATATGGTTGAAAGTGATTGGACTGTCTGTCCATCTAGTGTGACAAGTTGATTTTAGGCGATTGGCTGGAAGAGGATTGTGCCTCAAATATTACTGAATAATACACAATTGCTGATGCACATATCTTTCCCCAAATGTATGTAGTTAAAATACTATTAATTCTATACATGCTGCCAGTGACAAGGGTCGTGTTCATGATGTGAATGTCTTCTATATGTTTATATAATCTCATTTTATATTTATTATTATTATCATAATTATTTTTCAGCAATTTTAAGGTCAAGAATATTTTTATCGTGATATACGAGGTGTGATCAAAAAGTTCCAGGACTGAATTTTTATACATTTATTCATACAACATACAGGTTATTCGAATTTGTCTCCTTCAAAGTACTCCCCTTGGGAAGCTACACACTTTTCCCACCGGTGTTTCCACTGATCAAAGGCCCCAGAAAACTCTTCTTTTGTAAAGGTGTTTAGCAGCTCCGTCGTTTTTTCTTTAATTTCGTCAACTGTTTGAAATCTTCTTCCTTTCAGGGGTCTCTTGAGCTTTGGGAAGAGAAAAAAGTCTGCTGGAGCCAGGTCAGGTGAGTAGGGGGGCTGAGTAATGACAGTCATTGTGTTTTTTACACAAAAGTCACGGATAACTAATGCAGAGTGGAGAGGAGCAATGTCATGGTGAAGGACCCAATCACCACTTTGCCACAGCTCAGGTCTTTTTCTTCTCACAGCATTACACAATTTTCTGAGGGTTTCAAGATAAACAAAACGATTAATTTTGTTTGACCTTGTGGAAGGAATTCATAGTAGACGACACCTTTACAGTCAAAGAAAACCGTAAGCATGACCTTCACATTTGATTTGACTTGATGTGCTTTCTTGGGTCTTGGAGAGCCTTTTGATGTCCATTGTGATGATTGGGCTTTTGTTTCCACATCGTAACCAAAAACCCATGTCTCGTCTCCAGTAATGACATGATCCAAGAAGCTTTCGTCGTCATTTGCCTTTTGAAGAAGTTCCTCGGAAACATGAATTCAGTGTTGTTTTTGGTCTTCAGTCAACAGTTTTGGCACAAACTTTGCTGACGCATTTGAAGTTTTTCAGTTAAAATTTCCTGACATGACCCAAATGAAATGTTACACTCTTCTGCCATTTCACGGATTGTTAGTCGACGGTCTGATAGTAGTACGAGAGCGTTCAATTTAGCAACATTGTCATCATTGATTGACGTTGAAGGGCGTCCGGAACGAGCATCGTCGTCTGTGGATGTTCGGCCATCTTTAAACCTCTTGAACCACTGATGGCAGCATGATCGGCTTAGACATTCTTCATCAAAAGCCTCTTGTAACATCAAAAAGGTTTCAGAAAACGTTTTGTTCAGTTTCACACAAAACTTCACACATACACGTTGCTCTTCTCACGTTTCACATTCATTTTCATTAAACAAAAAAATAGCCAAACTCTATAAAACTAATCTCAAACAAACTGTGCTAATGTTACTTTCAGTGATGTTATGATTGATCTGCAAACACAGCTGTGTTACTGTTGAGTCAGGGAATACAATGCTGCCAACCGCATCACTGTGAGACATAGGCATTCCCATAGTATATAAAAAGTCCTGGAACTTTTTGATCACACCTCGTACATGATAGCTTTAGATCCGTTTGTAAATTTAATTTAACTATAGTTTTAACAGGTGAAAATGAAAATAAGAACTAAAATAATTTATTACTTGGTATTTCACAGAAAACACTAATAACATGTATATACATGTATACTCTAAATAAACATTTTTAATTCAAGAAATTTTGTTTTGTTTTACTATAATCATTAATTGTAACAAATAAAATATATAAATTATTTTAAAATTAAACTGTTTCATGTTTTACTATACAAAAGTAATGTTTGTTAATTTGTTTGTAGGCAATAAAATATTTTTAGAGTATTTTTTTATAATTTTTTATATTGGAACTAACTTGTATATGCAAGTTCTCATGCTTTATAATTAGTGTGAGTATTTTTGGTTAGTATAGAAATACTACTGCTCAACACTTGTTGTGTTTATAAAGCGTGTTTATTATTACAGATGCCTTTGCATGTTTATCTTGCAATCCAGAGTTACAAGCCAAATTTCCTGGAAAAAGAAATGCATTTATTTACATCAAAGGGCCTCATCATCAGTCATTACTCTGTGAGTTTTATTTTAGATTTAAAACTAGAAATGCATTAAATAATTTCTTCTCTTGACAATTGTTAACACATTGAGCTTATACTAACAGCATTTAAAGCGTTTGCTCTGTTTGCTGGCTCCTACACAACAACAAAGTTGGTGTTAAAATTCGGTACATTCTGATTGAAAGGAGACCAACCACTCAGAGCACGCTGCGGCTGTTATGGTTAGACTAATTTACTCAAAATATTGTAGAATGTGTTTATTCTTCACTTTCTACAAGATAGTTATCAATACCAGAGAAACTCATCAAGCGGGTCAATGACATTGATTGGCACGTTCAGTGGTATCTGGCGTGACTCAATATTCGTTCTTATCTTATTCATAAGAATATCTTGTAATATTTTACTTCTCTCAAGTATTCATGATTAGACCCCTAAAGTTTTAATATTTTACTGATCTGTATTATCTTGAGGGATGTTTTTCTTTCATTGCCACCAGGGCAAGGCAGTGTTTGCTTATATGGTTAACCCTTTGACACGGTACTTACAGTGCATAAGTAGTAAAAGTGGTTTTTTTGAACTCTTAAAAGCTATTATTAGTATGGTCATGATTGAATAATAAATGCCCTGTAGAGCATAAAAAAAATAAATCATGTGGTTTTTTTTAAATAATGAAAACAAAAAATGCAAAATGGGTATTTTGTGTCTAGTATATAAGAAAATCACTAATCCCGTCAGTTTCCACCCAAGCCAACACCACCATTAATTTAAGGTGAACCTTCCCACCGGCTTTACCACAGACCAGTAACCCTCATAAGTGTACACCAGACCGCAAAAATCCCTAATGTCAGGCGTGGGAATTGAACTTGTGACTCCAACGCTGACTCTTGTGTCTAAGAGTAGTGCCTTAGACTACACAGCCATCCTGACTTGATGTCTTTCATGTGCAGATCAAAATGAAATTGAGTGTTGAGATTCATTAGTAATTTGATCCGGTTCATGTTGTTCTGTGTGAAATGTTATTAATAGCAGATTTAATGTAACAGAGTGTTCACAAAAAGTGTCACAAACTTTTATGACTGATAGTACTCACATTATTTCAAACCAAAAGTGTCCTATAAACATAGGTCGAAAAATGTGTTTCTTAGCTTTTTGCTGCCATTTTGTATTATTTAGAAAATAATTAATATCTGTAGAACTAGTAACACAGAAGTTTATCAGCATGCCACAAGCTATTAAGCTCTCGACTACTATCACACAAGACCAAACTCCGTATATATAAAACCATTATAAGACCAGTTCTGTTATATGGCTCAGAAAACTGGGTGTTAAGTAAAAAAACAGAAAAACGTTTGATAGTATTTGAGAACAAATTATTGAGAAAAATCTATGGGCCAACCCTTGAAGATGGAGAGTGGAGGATAAAGCATAATGTGGAGTTGAGGCAACTATATATGGACCCAGACATAGTGGCCGAGGTGAGAAGTGGGAGAATGAGATGGGCTGGCCATTTACTAAGGAAGGAGGACAACTCCTTAGTCAAGAACGTCCTTGTAAACAATCCGGAGGGCAGAAGACCACCAGGAAGGCCCAAGTTGAGATGGCGAGACCAGATCAGAAGAGACATAAGAAAACTGGGAAGAAGGGAAGAAGAGGCAATGGACAGAGAGATCTGGAGGCAGTGTGTTGGCGAGGCAAAGTACCACCTTGGGTACCAAGAGCCACGGCAGTAAGTAAGTAAGTAAGAACTAGTAAAACTAAAAATACCAAACTTCACACATAGGTATGAAGTTACTTAATTCAGCTCTGAGTATTTATTACCCGAAAATACACTTGTCAAACTTAAATTAAAGATTAAAAAATTATGTTTATTTTAAAATTATAACAATTTTACAAGTCAGACTTATAATTCATAGACAAAAATACTGAGCACCCATAATATAAAAAATGATATTTGAAAATAATTTTAGTTTTGAGAATTTATAAACCCAAAATTCACTTATTAAATTTACAAAAAACTAAAATAGAACAATATATTTCAAATTATTAACATTTTTACAAGTTATAATTCCAAACTATAAGTGTGGATTTCTTTCTATAGAAAAATTATATTCAGAAATAAAGGTTTTGGAAATATTTTACAAAAACATGGTTTTTACTTTACTGCCTTCTGAATTGTGTCTTTCTACTAAACCAAAAGAACTGAAAAAACTTTAATATAATTATAATAATCTTAAAGGATATCCATTCACGCTATATATGATATTATTTTACAAACTAAAAATAAAGAAGTAAGGGAATAATGCATTCAAATAAAAAGTCCTGATATGTCTTTGCAGTGCCAAGATCTCGACTTACGCCCGTTTCGGAAATATAATTCCAAAGCCAGTATATCAACCCGTGACCGTCAAAGGGTTAATTTGTTGTTATTTTACTTTTTTCCTAAAACTGTTATTATTTGTATTAAATTAAGCACTGTTTCACACAGAATGAAACCTATGGGATGTATAGAATTCGCATATATAGTAAAAATTATGTAAGGGCTGATTTTTATTTAGTATAACACATAATAATACTCTATTAAGACTAGATTTATAAGGTGCTTTGTATTATATTGTGATCAGTACCTTGGCAAGCAATCTAAAGTATTCAATAGGTTAGAATGAGATTACAGAGTTTAGAATAGTACATTTTTTTTTTTTTTTCAGTGGCAGTTGATACGGTGGAAATGTTGCTAGATGAAGTGGTTAAGCGGAATACCGGCCCAGTTTCAAAGGTGAGAATATTCAGAGACAAGGATTGTTGCTGAAATAAAACATACAATGAAAAACCTTACATAGTAAGTCATAACTTGACAATTGGTATTTAATGTCTCACAGGTGCCAGCACTGGAAAGATACTGGTCAGAGATGCGTGAGGTAGACTACGAGATCAAGGACTTCCCTGTGGCAGCCATCAAGAATGTCATTTCCAGGGGCATTATACGAGGGAAGGTCAACGAGTTCTCAGGTAAAGTTAAGTTTTTGCTCTATATATTGTAGGTTAGGCTGGGTAAGAATGGTCTGAGCTCCGGGCTGGAGATACACTGTGGTAAAAGAAAATTAACAAAGAGAGGTTAGGGACTAACAGTGAACAACTCTGTCATTTTTCAGTGTAAGAACAATACATTGTTGATTAACCAACTTTAACGTTTACCAAACCCTGATACCACCATGTTGTAAGGTTATCCCATACCATCCCCGACCTCAATCCAACAGAATTGGTATGGGCTACAGTATAAGAATATATAAAAAAGAAAAATATTAAATCTTTAAAAAAGTTTTATGGAAATAGACAAAGAAAAGTTTTATACCATTACTCAAGATGACAGGAAAACCCTCTGCGAACATGTGAAAAGAAGAATATTTACGGCATGAAAGGATCATCAGGAAGAGATTTGTTATTAGCTCTGCGGAAGACAATGAAAGTGAGGGCAGTGTCAATGAAAGTTAAGGAAACGATTCCGATTGCCTCTGCAAATTCAAATAACGAATCACTGATAACAACTGTATGATTGGGGTTACTCCTTTAGTAGATGGTTAAGGTAGATAAGTCTAGACACGCATCACACCAATATCTGCAATGATTGCTAGTAGTCTTATCAGCTACACCTGCTTGCTGTCCTGCTCCTCTCACCTTATCCACACTCTTCCTTCAGAACCCCTCATCACTCCTTGTATGAATCTTTTCATGTCCAAATAATCTGTCTGTAAACAGGGATCAATACTGTAGGCACCAGGACATTTTATATTTCTTTCCATTCCTATTTCAATTATTTTTTCCTGGAAATGTAAAAAGTATATTTATATCTATAAGTCTTCATTAATAATAGGCTTTAATGGTTCAGACATATATTGTCCATTATCTAATGATTCTAGAATAAATATTAGTAGGATCTTCAATATTCTTTTTAAAGTCAAAATAAAATAAACTTTAAATTAAATAAATAATTGTTTTATTCTGATTTTAGAACATAGAACACTTTAATACTTTTTCTAATACTAAAGCTCTTTAGAAGTACAACAAACCAATTTCTAGCTCTATTAATTTGATCATCAATAAGATTAATTCACGCCTATATGATTTTTAATGTAAACACTGTAAAATGTTTAAAACTGGTCTGGCAGTTTTGGTAAATTCCTCTGATGAAATGCTTGGCAGATTTTGAACAAGCTGGCAGCACATTGGTTATATAGGTTACTAGCTGTTATCCGCGGCTTAGAACCGAAGTCCTTATAAAAAGCAATTATGATGGGAGTCCTACAAACGTAAGTAGGTATACATCAGGTAAATATTATTTAAGTTCGTGGTAAATAGTATCAGAGTTTAACTTAATTATTATATCATGTTTGGCACGTGTAGGAGCATTTCTGGTTCTAATTAATTATATACATAATGTCACAGCTGAATCTGCCTTGTAATTCTGATCAAGAAAACAAAAATCTCGGATCACACAGGTCTCAGAAACTTACTTTGGTTAAAAAGCGTATATTTCCAGTCCTTGTCATATATTTCAAGTCTAAGATATTTGCAGTACCATAGTAGAGTTGGCCTTGTTGTTCTGACGAAAAAATATATATACTTACATAGGACCGAGATGCCTACTTCGGTTAAAAAATGGGCCTACTTAAGACCGTTTAAATTCACTTACTTAACTGTCACAGGCTAGCTTTCTATATTGCCTCGATTAAAATACTATATACGTTTGATTATATAGTTCTCGGAAATCTATTTTGGTCAAAATCGTGTTGGCATAGTTGAGTATGCTAGGACTGAAAAGCCTATTACGACCTAGGGAGAAGTCCTACCTACTTCTTATGTACTTCCGGTATAAGGGGGAAATCCTTATTAAGGTTATGCAACATTCCAAAATAATCGTTATTAAAGTTTTGCGTTACACTTTTGGACTGTAGCCAGGGAAAGAATGAATCGTTAAGGTATGTTAGTATTCATTTCTCTGTTTTTCCGTAATCCATTGTTAAAATGTAATATCATAATGTCAAGGAAGGCCACCAGTTTAAAGTAACTTATGTGAAAACATTCATAACTTTGTTCATTAAGGTTAGTTTTATAACAGTATTTAATGCATTAGATGATTTTAATTCGTCACTAGCGCAATCTGGAGTAAAATTTATATATTAATGTTTGTTATGGGTGGTAAAAAGCACTCTAAATGTTAATTCAGACCATAAGCTATACCTGTTCCAAATTTCAGCACAATCCGTATAGCAGTTTCAGCGTGATTCGAGGACAAACATTCAAACTTCCGCGTTTATAATATTAGTGGGATTCAAATATTTTTCCATTACTGTACTTATTTTCCCTGTTGTTAAACAGTTACCAGCTTCTTTTAACTCAAATGTATACCACTACATGGCTACGGGCACGCTGAAATAATGTGTACATTGTTTAGCATATTATTAATTATTTGCTCCTTTGAAATAGTTCAGATTAAAACTGCAGAGTTTGATGTAAAAACATATTAATTGAATTGAGCTGAAAATCATTGTGTCCATTACTTATTTATAGTGTTACAAATTGCATTTCTCACTGATTAATATACAATACAACTTATAGACCTATTCTAATAGAAACATATATTATAACTTAATAAGGGATGGGAGTGATATCAAAATCTTAGTAACAGTGAACAGTTCCAAAATGCCAGCAAAAGGGTAGACAATTAACGTATGATTAAGGAATTTTAAGTGAGGTTATGTCAGAGAGTGAATAAGTTTAACTTAACTTTGTCTTTCCATTGAAAGGTAAAATACAATTTTTGTTATTTATCTTATACTAGATATTTGTATAGTTGCACTGAATGCTGCAGATAAAGAATCTTGATTTTGTAGAATTTCAGATACAAAAACCAATCTACAGAGTCTATTAGATAGTGTAAAATCATGATTTTTCATATCAACTGAAAGATATGTAATTCTTCTACATAAAAATTGTATATACTCGATAAAAAAATAAAACAATATGTATTTGAATTTTTTAAATTTTACAAGCGTTTTATTTTAAAAAATTTTGTTGGTATATCTGAAAAACAAAAACTATTTGTAGTTTGAGAAGTTTTATCATTCTTTTACGTATATTTCATCATATTCGATAATTTAATTGAATTAAAATGGATCCTTAACATATCACCCTAATCATTAACCTACATCATTGTTTTTTATGTTGTTTAACTGTTGTCTAATTATTTATTTGTAAATATATGTCTTTTAGTCTATTAATAATTTATGTTTTTAATGTTAAAGAATTAATGTGTAGTTTATATAGTGTTATAACTATTTATAATTTTATATGTTTGTTTTAGTTTTCACTTAAATATAGTGGTTATATAGTATGTCTCTAAATCTGTTAATAATTTATGTTTTTAATGTTAAAACTATTACAGTGTAGTGTATATAGTGTTGTAACTATTTATTATGTTATTCTATATTTATTTTAATTTTCACTTAAATATAGTAGTTACAAACAGAATTCAACAAACAATGATAAAGTAAATTGTGTTATATTGCTAATGACAAAATCTATTGCATCACTGTATGTTTAATGATGAATAAAATGTTGAATCTTGGATACTTTACATGAAATTTGTAACTTAATATATAGCAACTTACAAATAAACAAATCTGATTCATTAAGAATTTTCAGTTATATTTATTATTATATTTGAACTCATACATATACAAGGGGTATTAGAAAAATAAGGTTCCCATGATTTTTTAAAATAGACAGTTCTATATTTCTACTTAGTGTTATACATCAATTTAAAACTTAAAAGTTAAGCTATTTTTCCACATAATGACCGTTTCTGTCCAAACACTTTTGTAGACGATGCTCCAATTTTTCTATCTCCATGTTGTAGAATTCTGCCGCCAATCCTTTGAGGAATCGAGTAACCTCTTTCTTGACTTCATCATCGGTACTGGAGCGTTGGCCACCCAAGTGTTCCTTTAATTTTGGGAATAAGTGATAATCACTTTGGGGCTAGGTCTGGGCTATAGGGGGGATGGGGCACAACAGCCCAGCCAAAATTTGTCAGCAGTTCTTGAGTTTGACGTGAGACATGAGGTCGAGTGTTGTCATGGAGAAGCCTCACACCATTGGACAATCTTCCTCTCCGGCGGTTCTGGATCGCGCGCGTCTCAGTTCTAAATCTCAGGAATAAGCAAAGCAAGTTTGTGAATGGTGATTCTCCGATCTTCAAGCAATATTGTCTCAATTTTGCAACAACTCCATCTGAAACTGAAGGCCGTCCATTTCGGTTTTCATCGTGAATTTCCATGCGGCCTTCACTGAATTCTCCACACCATTTCCGAACGTGTTGAACAGATATGCAGTTTTCCCGATAAACCTCGATTAACTGACGATAAATTTCAGTAGATGAAATCTGTTTTGCATTTTAAAAAACGTATCACAGCACGAATTTCGCACCTGGCGGTAACAACGATAGGAAGCTCCATCTTCGAAGGCAGCTAGGCCGGCACTGTTGGACGAAGCGAGGCGTGAGTGGTATGGATAGAGAGAGGGAAAGCTGATGAGTAAGACAGTGTTTCCAGATTTCTCCCAACATATCGCATTCTGTCTCGGCGGCATAGGGAACCTTATTTTTCTAATACCCCTCGTATTATTAAATGTTATATTACAGTTAAAAATAAATCAAGATTTTCTTGAAAATGAGCTCAACATTAGAACAGGATATTTAATTTCCTGTACACAAGTTGTATCAGAGGAGGTATTTAATTATTCTTACGGATAATTATGCACTCAGTTTAAAAGTATGATATTCTCCCAACAATGTACGATACTTACATTTGATCTATTTTGACAGGGCGGGAAAATGCTTAAATATTTGTGTTAATGAATCAGTGATATTGTGCAGCTTTATCTGTACAAGAATGTCTTATAACCTTTAAAATTCTTTTTGAATCCAGTTTTTCCTGGGAATTCAACTAATTATGGCTTAATTAAATTAACTGGGGTTTGAATATTGTATTCACGTGTAATATTATGCTGCAGGTGCCGTGGTAAGTGCCAGAGGAAACCCTCATCTGTCAAACCCTCCCCAGAACGACAGAACTCTGTACTTGCACATCCAGGCTCCTGATCATCATTCAATTCTACGTGAGTTCCCTTACAGGGCTTCCATTTACCTTCTTGTATAAAGTCTATTTTTTTATTTTTGTCTTTAACCCTTTAAGGAGTGTAGACGTCATATGACGTCTTCTTTTGATAGACTAAAATGAGTAAAGGATGGAATCCAAAAAATTACCAAAAGGAGTAAAAAATAAAAATCTCTTAAAAATGTTTATTTAAATTTGAAAGCTTAATAAAACAGGGCTACATGTTCCACAAGTCAATATTTCAGTACTTTTTCAAAATCAAATGTCATATTTCCTCACTACGACAGACTCGATCAATATTGTCTGCCATTTGGACTACAGTAACAAGCTAGATGGTTGATCAACAAATGTCACTGTCACAAGATAAATATGGCCACAGTATGGAATATACAGGAATGATTAGTATATGTGTCGGCATGTTCTGACAGCAGTGATGCGCGCGCAACGCGACTTTGAGTCAGTGGCTTCTACAAGGTGGCTACTGAGATCTGGTGGTAAAATTATATTACAAGTGAATGCGAGCACAAAAATGGAAGTTAAGTATGTTGCCGATAGATGGAACCACTTTACAAACAAATATACTTAAAGGCAATCAGTAAAAGCATTGCATTTACGATAATACAAAAATACAGAGGCTAAACGTCATATGATGTCCGTACCCTTTTGGGCCACTATAAAAGTATACGTCATATGACGTCCTTACTCATTATGTAGAGTTTACACGCACTCCTTAAAAGTTTAATTAAAAAGATCAATGTTTAAGTATATGAACCGTTTAATAGTAAGAGCTCTGATATGATACAAGAAGCCAATTTTTCTCCTTTTATGCTCATTGTTTAGCGAACTATACCGCCCCTGCTTGTATCATAGCCGAGGTCTAAATTAATTTTTAGAGGCATTTGTCCATTCCTGCATGAATTGTTGACATTGTTAGTAAAATAAGAAAAAGTTTTCAATAGCTTCACCATTCCGCTATGTCTGAGAAACAAATTGAAACTTAACACGCCTGCTGTATTCAAACTGAGTTGAGACATGATAACTGGCAATAGACGTCAAAAGCACCGATCCTGGGCCACTTACTGAAATGAAATGAAAATTCTCTTTATTTTTTCAGGCGAAGTTAGGACTACATAGTCCTTTCTTACACTTAACGTGATTATTAGTATACGTATGTAAGTACAAGCCATTTGTAATCTTCAAAATAAAAATCAAATCAACAGCGTTTCAAAAATAAAATGAATATTTGCTATGTATTCTAAAACTAACAACAAATCACTTAACAAAAACAAAATTGCACTCTTAAATTTATACTGTGTATAAAATTAATATTTGATTATAAAATAATATTGATGATACATTTTAAACAAAAACTTAGTCAAAATATACAACATTACAATTAAAACATTCTATTTTTATAAAAATTATTTACTTACACTCACACATTCATTCTGTCTGCAACAAACCATGACTAGCGATCCTCGGGTACCACGGCCGCGGACATCTGCTGCAAAAAATACAACTTAACAGCTGAAGCAAACCGATCCCGGCTGTCTAAAGATTTTAAAGGATCTGGAAGAGAATTCTACAAACGGCAAGCAGACACTACAAATGATTTATTAAAGACAGTCGTTCTGTGGTGGGGGATTCGCAACGTCAACGAGCCAGTGCGGGTGTTCCTTACGCCTTCTTCAATAGCAATGAACTGAAAATCGTTTGTAAAGTATTTTGGAAACCCGGTTTTAAGGATAGAAAAAAGTAAAATTAGGATTCGGAAAGCTCTTAAATCTTGCAATTTTAATGTTGACATTAGTACATAATAAGGTGAGATATGCTCATCTCGCTTTAAATTAAACAAAAATCGTAAACAATAATTTTGGATTTTCTGCAATCTATTATTCTAAACCACAGTCATGTCATTAACCACGGCACAACAGTAGAGGAAGTGGGGAAATACGAGTGATTTAATCAGTAAAAGCTTTATATGGTGTGGTAGAAATCGTTGCAGTCTTTTCAGCGTATGAACTGCTGCAAATACCTTTTTACAGGTACCTACAACGTAGTCAGTCCAGTCCAGCGTTTTCGTAATTGTCAATCCCAAACTTCTGACACTACTACAGCCTCTCCGTTTACCAATATTTCACGTACATTGTTAAAGTCAACTGTATTCAAAAGTATAAAATGCCTAATTATTATGGGTTTGGTTTTGTCCGAGTTGAGTTTCAGTCCGTGCTTTTCAGTCCAAAGTACAATCTGTTGAATGTCCAAGTTACTGCACGCACTCATGGCGCGTCTTGGAGCTAGACACTGAATTCGGCCTCTCCATGTGAAAGAAACATCATCTTTTTTTATATTTTTATTGGTAATGTTGTTGATAGAATAAATCAACCATACAAATTATATTTTTTTACCGTAAAAACCATAAAGAGCTGTGAATTCGATAATTAAGATTGATTGGGAACCCTGATCTAGTACCAAAAAAAAGCGGTATCTATGATAGAATTGTCAGTATCTCCATATCAATAAGTGTCGGGTATCGAACTTACCCATCCCTTCAAATCATTATAATATTTAACCAGATGGCAGGTTAACTTAGCATGGTTAACATATTAAAATTTCAACGTATTCAGCTGTATGAAATAATAGATTTAGTACAATTTAAATCAGTAACTCATACATACTATAGCTTATCTTAAAAAAATATACTCTTCAATATCAAAATAATCATACTGCAATAGACAACTGAAATCATATTTACAAAACAAGGAGGGAAAAACAAATAATATTGCCATTAATTGGTTCTTCAAATACACCAGATTTCAAACAAGAAAAGTAGGCTTTGAAATTGAATGTTTTGCAACAGCTAAAACAGCTGAAGTTAAATGGGATTTGGTTCAAAGTTACCCAAAATAATTACACAAACCCTCAAAAAATCAAAATGTAAAGTGATCACAACAAAATTCATTCATGGACTAAAATATGTATACATACTGTATTTTTGTTTCAGTTGCAATTCAAGCAATTAACAGACTATTACATGAAGTGGCACCGGACGAAAGTTCACCTCCAGGAGAGGTAAATTTGGTTCAGTCTGGATTGGGTTCTCAATATTATAACAAATTTTTCACCATAATATTTCCAACTTCTTTTATCTTCCTGTCCTCTCTGCAAGCTTACTGAACCAGTCCTCTTCACATGCCCCAGCTTTGTAAAATGATCCTTCTAGACCCTTTATAAAATTGCTTCTTTCCCAACTCTATTTTTTGCCAGTTAATGGTAATTCTTACTGAAAAGGTAATAGGATTTCAGGCATTTGCCATTATTATATGTTACAAAATGTGCAGCGAGTGCCGCTATAGATTTGAATTTGGCGCGCGTAATCCTTCAGTAGCCGCGAACGCGATAGCCAGCTGCGCCGACCTCTAGCTCTTAGCTTGAACAATAGGAGCCTCCTACCATCTGGAATTCTTCTGGACAGGTTCTGGTAGGATGATTCCTGCTAGGTTAGCAGGCTGAGACCGGAGGTTGTGCGGGCAGTCGTTGTGCAGCGATCGGGTAGAGTGGACGGTAGAAGTGAGTGTACGTGGCCTGGGACTTGGTATAATTGTTAGGGAACCTTTTGGAACTATATCCAAATTATTAGTTATCTTTAGTCATCAAAGCTGGTTAGGTTTTGGATAGAGGGAACCTAGTGGCGGATCCACGGTTATTATTCCTCTGGAAGGTGCCCCCTTCCGGTCGTGACGACACGAGGTTGCAAATGTATAACACTATGTTTCGAGGATTGAAATCCATCCTCTTCCTCAGGTGTATATATATATATATATATATATTTGATTGTAGTAATTTAATTGTATATATGTACCCTATTCAATACACAGAATGTCTACAGTACAACAGCAACGTGTCCCATCCTGTTTCACTGTTCAACAAGCAAACTTGTGATCATTTGTTTTTCTACTTCATTAATCAAAGAGCAGGAAAAGTTTTATATTTTATTGTATAAACAAATGAGGATTGTAGCTGAAGGGCCAGGTAGTTACCTTGCACGCACGCTCTTGTGCGTAGATGGTTGCGGCCAGCCCGGCACCTGCCGTTTTCTGTCCCAGGTTACTCAGTAATATCGCAGACTCATGAGTAAACAATACTCTGTGACAATTTCAAAATATTAAATGTTGTTTGGTATCATTTTTCTCATTATGATGTTTACTATCTATACAAAGTATGGATATTAAATAACGAGATTGTCACTGCTGCAATACAAGGAAGCATGCGTCAACCGCCATAGATGAACAGCTGTTTAGTGTGAACCTTTCTCTTTAGTATGCAGCTAGTCTCGCTTCTGTAAACAACGCCGTTTAGTCAGAGCCAACCTTTGCAATATTTTTGTTTTGCTGGATAAAAAATGGTTAGTGTAATAGTAGAGTAATGAATTATTGTGAAATTTCACTTTAAATTTACTGCTACAAAAATTAAAATTTACTGATAGAAGTCTATGGAAGTAAATGTTTATCAGGGCATGTTTTTGAATGGCTTAAGCATTTTCAAGTTGGTAGAGAAGACTTTGAAGATGATTCGTGGCTAGTTCGCCCTTCAACGTCAAAAACAGATGAAAATGTCAAAAAATCAGTAGTTTAATTCTGTCTGACCATTGATTAAGTATTCGCGCAATTGGTGAAACTGTAGGTATCAATAAAGAATGTATACGGCAAATTTTACATGACAATTTTAAAATGTGAAAAGTGTGTGCTAAAATGGTGCCTAAAATTCTAATGTTTGAACAAGAAGCTCGCAAAAATGTTTGTACTGAAAATTTGTACGCAATTGAAAATGACTTAAATGTTTTGGAAACCATAATAACATGTGATGAAACGTAGTTTGTTTACTTACGATCCAGAAACGAAGCGTCAATCCATGCACTGAAAAAGCCCAACTTCAGTGAAAGCCAAAAAAGCTTTAATAAGCAAGTTAAAATTTAAAGCAAAAGTGATTTTTTTATATCCATGGGATTGTGTACCTTCACTTAGTTTCTAAAGGTCAAAGAATTAATCAATATTACTTCCTTCAGGTACTTTCTAAACTACGTCAAAGAGTAAGGAAAAAAGTTCCAAAATGTGGAAGGGTAAATCATGGGTTCTCCTCCAAGACACCTACTCATTCCGTGATATCTGTCAAAAGGTTCCTAGCCAAGTTCAGCATCACAGTGTTAGAACATCCACCATCTTAAACCATGTTACTTCTACCTGTTCCTCAAGGCAAAATCTGCATTAAAAGGGGTAAGATTTGAGTCTGTGGGAGCTGTAAAAGAAACGTGTCCTAAAGGATCTGACAGAAGATGACTGTCCAACACTGTTTACAACATGGGGTGTTGTAGGGATAGAGAAGGGGTGTATCTGCAGGTGACAATAAATGATTATGTATAAAATACAAATAAACTTTTTACGTCAGTTTTGTTATTTAATAGCCACACTTCGTATATGTCAATTACGTTAGGATAACATTACACATAAAGAAAATCTGGGTTTGATTGGGAATGCGCCAGTCCTAATCCCCTGCACTTGTGTGTGTGATAAAACCACCTGGACCCCAACTGCAGTTACTATTTGCTGATACTATAGGTGCTAGCAATATTTTAGTTTACCTTGTGAAATGCCAGATTGCCTTATAGTGTTAATTGTGGTAATTTTTCAGATGCTGACAAATAATTCAGGTTCGCAGGCGACCATGGTCAAACAGCCAGTTTCGAACAGTAGCACTCTGACAGAACTTCCTGCTGTGTCCACTGCCTCACCATCTGAGAGTATGGAAGTCACTGAGCAGACTGCTGTAGCAACAGAGCAGACATCTTTGTCTGATGTCATAAGACAGTTGCAACAGGTTAACACCTTTCATTTATTTTTAAATCACTTAAGATATTTTTTAATTGACAAGTATATTATTGTGAAAATTTGTGCGAGTATTTAAATGACACGTATTTATGCATGTCACAAGTGCATGTTATGTAAATCAAATAGCTGAACTGCTAACGTCACGATCATCACATTAGGTCTACACCCCACATTCATTATTGCATTGTTACACCTGCATAAAATTAGTTTTACATAATATTGTATTTTATATTGTTATGTTGAGCGAGAACCGTAGCATTATATGTATACGTAGAAATATTATTTTATTTCCACAAAAGTTTATGATGGCAACACTAACAAATACCAATTTTTTTGTACACATAAATAATATAAGATAAATTCATATATAAGCACATTTTTGTTTATTATTTTGTTATAATAAGTTTATCTGGACTATAAATGTGTATATTCTGAGTGTTTTTGAAAGTAATATTATGTTGAAAAAATCGTGTCTAAAGTATAAGAGTTATTATAAAATTAGATTTTTTTTATGTTGGACTAAAGGAAACATATTTTGGTAAGTTTAATTTCACTGTTTACATATTACTATTCCTTGTACTTTACTAAAAAAAATTATATATAATACTTCATATACTGCGGTACACATTTATTTATATAATTTTTCAGACAAACTCCTGTGAATATGGGAATGAGGGCACGCACAGCGGTTGGGATAGAAAAAAACCAGCAGTTGTAGGGTTAACATTCAAATTATTCAAGTTTTATTTTATTTCATTCTCCTATAGTGCTACTTTTGTGTTGTAGTGTGTGTACTTCATTACAGATCTGCAGTGTATCAAACTTTTTTTGATAAATTACGTAGTAAAAGACTAAACTTTCTAACTAGAAAATTCCACTAGAACTCTGGTTAGATTTTAGTCCACTCAAGGGATAAAAATCCCCCCCCCCCCTCCCAAAGGATTTTTATCCACTTATATAAGGATATAATGGTTATATTTTCACATCTGATCTGTGTTGCCTGACAACCTTGTAATGTGGTGTCAACGTAACGGAAATTGGTGTGTACTCCTGAAGAATCCCTGATACTAAAACAAGTAGTCGTTTTGAAGGTCAAATTGAAGCAAATGTGATTTCAGATGTAAACAACTTACCGTAGATTAGTTTTAAGAGAATCAATTTTTTGTTTGATTTTCAGTACATTAAAGGAAGTGAGAATAGCGGAATAGCAGCTCAACCTGCAACAGTCTGTACAACACCACAACCTATTATGAACGATGAGCAGCTAAAGCTAGATGTACCAGTTGTGCAACTGACGGCCACCACGATCCATAATAACATCGGCATTGAGCCGGACAACACTCCTTCAGAAGGTTCAGGTGGTCAAGTCCTGAACTATAATCTGTATGTCCCATTTAAGTACAAGAAAGAGCTTTTGAGGCAAAAGAAGGAAGCAGAAGGCACGTGGATTCCCAGTAACAATTAGAAGATACTCGAGAATTTGAAGAAGAAAGGCAAGGAAATGCCTCTAAGTAGGATGTAAAGATAAGGAGAAGCTCTTATCAAAGAGAATTCTGTTTGAGGATGGGATTCCTGGGAATGCCACTTTTGAGAGTGTAAAAACCCAAAAAAGATGGCACCTGCATACAGAGGATCATAAAGAAGTTGTTGGAGGTGTAATCATCATCGCTCCTGAGATATTTCAGTCGAAAATCACGTACTCAGCAATCTCCTCACACAGGTTCTTTATCAGATGAGCTTTATCAGCACCCTGTAACAAGCTCTTTGCTCTGACATAGAACCTGGGACATATCCAGGGATCATGGGACGTGGACACCTGAGGAAACATCATCACAAAGTCGAGATTTTCCCGAAGGATCTGCTCTGTTGACTGTGTGATGAGCAGGAGGAAATTGCTGAATACCTGCTCTTTAATTGTCCTGCAATAGCAAGGGAGCATTACTCCATCTTTGGTATTCTGGGCAAGGGTGGTGAATTTCCCCAGGAGGACGAAATTGATTCTTTTAAGCAGTTTGTAGAACTGCTTAAAGTGTAAACTGATTTACCTGGTATACTTTCAGGGTGTGCAAAAGATTCTTGATACTTAAACCCTTAACAGATTTTTTTTTTCTTAAACTATGTTTTTTGTTTTTACTCGCTACATTGCCAATGGTGCAGTGTAGCGGGTAAGGCGGTTATCGCAAGATAACCAGATCAAGCAACGTCGAGCATGGCCGCTGCTTGGATAGGTGACCGCTGAGCGATCCTGTCCTTGCAAGCAGCCCGCCTGCCCGGCCATTGGTGATGGTTCGGAAGTCACCTTTAAGCCGTTGGTCCCCAGGTTGAGTGTTAGGGTGCGTTCACAAAGAAAGCTGGTTACAAGCGCTTGTTGGCAAGCGCTCGCAAGCTCCAACCGGCGTGAGAAAAGTCTACATTGTATCAAGCGTGTGCGTTCACAGACAAAGCCTGTCCCGGTTAGCTAGCGCTTGCTACAAGTTGTGACAAGCACGCAAGAACGTTTTGTACTTGTATTTTCCGGCTCTTGTTGACCAAACCAGTCAGAGACAAGCAACTGTGCAGTATGGATGTTGATGAACTGATATCTCAAGTCTTTAGAAGAGGGGCTATTTGGGACAAACGACTCAAACTGCATGTTAATAGAGTTCAAAAGAGTAAAGAGAGATCAAAAAGAAGTAAACTACACACTGTGGAGAGAGTCCAACGAGTGAGACGTGATGAATATACGGCTTCAATACTAGAAATTGAGAGAAAATAATTCGAAATTTTGTCTCAGAGTAAGAGCACAAAAGAAGAGAAGGAACCTGAGGACGAGCATTCATTATTCATCATGTGAGAAAGATCCGTCCAGAACACATCTTTCCATTTCGTACAAAAATTCAGGATATAGTCCATCAATTTGCGTATCCCATGTCTTACAGTGTTGGGTCTACACCTACAAACAGCACTCCATTTTCGTCTGTTAGTACTTCAAACCAGAGCGGATCAATAGATGAATATGGAGGATCTCAAGGTCACGGAAATGAAGACTTTTCAGGACCTGCCCGGTTGCTAAATTTAAAATGACAAAAAGAATTCGAATATCCTTCAAATTAAAATTTACAAGAACATACAATTATTATATGTATTACATCCAGTTTTGTTAAAATGTCATCACGTTAATTTCTGTTTTGTTTATGAAGTAATAAAAAAATGACATTACCCACATATCGTGTTTTTCTCCAAGAATGTTCAATAACGTAATCGACAGCACAAAGTATAACATATATGTTTTAAGATAACAGACAAACTCAATTAATATATTTATTTACCTATAAATTATTAAATATTGCATTTTTTTATAGTTGAAACTTGTCTACTTTGACTTTCTTTGCTTTGAAATTTGAGACGTTTAAATATATCTCACAATATTATTTGCATCACGATTAAATAGCTACATAGAGTGTTTTAAAACTTCCTTCGAATATTTTTAAGATATTGTCCCTGGGACTAACCAAAGCCAGAACTTTATTACTGCTCCAAAATCCCTTTTTTAATCCTACAGCCACCATTTTGTTTGATTTTTTAATCCAAATACCACTTCTTTTATGAACTTGAGATGTTGGAAAAATATAGGTTTAGTTAGCCTTAGAGACAATACCTTAAAACACTCTACAGAGGATTTGAAACACCCTGTATACTATTAGATGTGTTATATTGTATAACTAGTTGTAAGATATATTCTATAAATAAACGTTATGATAAGTTTTTATTACAAAAATCAAAGACACTATAAACTCACCTCAAACAAATAACTAGTCGTACTTCGGCATGGTTAGGTTGCTTATGCCAATTTCCCGAAAACTTGACTAAAACACTTTCACTTTTCTTGTGGATGTAACTAAACGTGGTTAACACCATTATCATATAAGAATATAAACCTTACTTTGTCAAATTTCAATTGAGGAAATAGACGGTGGTATTCCACAAACCTACCTCTTCCGCGCTTAATTGCATGAACACCGACTTTCCTTCTACGAATTTTTAATTCAACATTTTCAAGTAAAAATAACTTCATCACTTGATGAAGACATTGTCTCAACAAGAGCTGAGAAAACACTAAGCGTCAAATGCAAGCGTTTATTGTGTACACACAACAAAATTCTCAAGCGCTTGGAGCAAGCGCTGAAAATAAGTACTTGTGACCAGCTTTCTTTGTGAACGCACCCTTAAGCCGCGTTTACACCGGGAGCTGACAACATTGCTGCCAGCAAAAGCTGACAACATTTACAAAAATCGTACTTTTAATTCCGTCAACATTTGCTGCCAACAATGCTGTCAGCACCGAAAAGTGTTGGCAGCATTTACCCACCAGTAGTCGGTAAAGATCAAAGAATGTTGTCAAACATATGCTGGCCAGCAATGTTGACGGGACTAAAAGCGACCGTCAACAATGTTGGCAACACTTTCCCTTAGCGCACGTGGTTGGCCGCCATGTCGTTCCGACAGCGTCAGTACTACTCTAGTTGCGACTGTTGATGGTAGTACGTCTGTGTTGTTTGGTGTCCGTGTTTCTCAACTCAATATGAACAGCGACAGCATTGAGAGTGAAATTGATTGGTCCCGTGAAACAGTCATGCAATTGATTGACCTATATCGAGAGCAACCAGTTCTTTGGAATCCGATGGACCCTGATTTTAAAAATAAAAACCTAAAGAACTATGCATGGAATGACAATTTCGCGGGAAATAAAAGCAGTAATACGGAAGTACAGGCAAAAGTGAAAACATTGTTGGCACAGTTTCAAAGAGAAACTTAAGAAGAAGAAGAGTGGTTCGGGGGCAGACGAGTATAAAAGCAAGTGGTGTTATTTTAAAGCGATGCTGTTTTTAAAGGATAAAAACTACTGCACGGAAGATTAAAGAAGCTGGGATTGCCACTGACGACAAAGAGGCTGCCGATGAAACAGTGCAGGCAAGTAGTTAACAAGATTATTTTATCAAATTGTCACATATTTTAATGTCACTTTTATAGGTTAAAAAAGTTAAACATAAACACAACGGTCTAAAATTTGTTACAAAATTATATAATGTAATTAACACTACTTTAATTGTTACTTTGTTATTGTTGTAAATTCAACTATACGTTATAATATGTGCAAACGTCCTTATGTACATTTGTATTTTAGGCCTAGTAGTTGTTTTGCCATGGGCACTGAACCCTCGTCACTTTGAAAGTAAACACTGATTTCATCACGTATTTGTTTGGCCAGCTGGGAAGGTTTTTTTTGGAATCTTCTTTAAACGAAGTAGAGTGTCTCTAGGCATTCCATCAACTCTCCATTGTCCTGGCACTAATGATCCTGTAGCTAGGTCCTCGACATCAAAAGCTCCGGGAGGTGTATACGTTGAAGCTGATGACATACTTCTTCGCAAAAAGTTATGCAGGTGACAGCAGGCTAAAACAACTGGTGTCTGCCCGCTCTGGTTCCAATAACATTGGTTTCCTCAACACACGGAAAATAACACTCAATATTCCGAATACATTTTCCACTACTCTACGGCCCCTGCAGTGGCGATAGTTGAAGACACGTTTTTACACTTGCCTTATCATGCAATCCAGGAAACGCCTTCATGA
This sequence comes from Homalodisca vitripennis, assembly GCF_021130785.1. Classification (NCBI taxonomy): domain Eukaryota; kingdom Metazoa; phylum Arthropoda; class Insecta; order Hemiptera; family Cicadellidae; genus Homalodisca; species Homalodisca vitripennis. Next base: position 130,012,378 of record NC_060213.1, read on the forward strand.
TGTTAATTTTTAAAGGAAAAGGCATCGTCAGCCAGGAAAAAGTAGGGTACCGGTAAGTACTCCCTTCCTGGAAGGAAACTTGGGTCGGGAAGATTCAAAGTCTTATTTTGAAGGTGTTGTTTTAAGGTACTATTGCCAAACACTCCACCATCAGATAACCGTCCTTGGCAACCAACAGAGACGTAAGTAAAGCAATAATTTGCATCAACAACAGCCAGGAGAACAATGCTGAAATAACCTTTGTAATTGAAATATTCACTTGATGTGTTGATGGGTGCCTGTAGCATCACATGTTTCCCATCCATGCTTCCAATGCAGTGCGGAAAATTCCATTGCGAGTTGTACTCTTTGGCATGATGTAGCCATTCTTCTTTAGTATTCGGCAACTGCAAAATGAAATGTATTTTAAAGAGGTCAGTGATCCATACAGTCAAGATATAAGTGCCAATTAATATACTTAATACAATAAGGGTTTTCTCTGTTACGTCCCTTTTTTTTATGTGATAAACGTTTTTAAATGTGATTGTAATTTAACAGCTGATTACCTTCAGATGAATTTGTAACTAAAGTCAGATTGTAAACAGAAATATATCGTTTATAAAATTTTTCATAAAACTTTGTAAACTGTGAGTTTAAAATCATATAATCTCTTCGAATTGTAGGTGAGTTTTCTCATAAACAGAAAAAAAATTTAAATGCGCAATTTGCGCACAGGCCCCTAGTATACCATAATCTTATAAAAAAATAAACGTTTATTTCAGCAAAAGATTTAAAACTAGTGATTTTTACCTACTCTGTCAACTCAAGGTAATGTCAACTGTAAAGTAATGTGGTTTTATTTTTAGGAGGACATTGCAGAGGAGGGCAATGACACATCAATCACAACTGCCGACAACACACCTAAAACAGGAACGGATCCTCCTCGAAAATTGACGAAGAAGAGGAAAGCTTCAATTGTGGATGAAGCTTATCAAGTAATGAAAAAAGTGTCTAGCCAGTTAAAATCAGCCAGGAATTGAAGACGAGTTTGATATCTTTGGAAAAAAAACGTTGCGTGTCAATTACGAAAACTTAAAAACTCTCGGGACCAAGCACTTGCAAAACACAGGATTAATACCATTTTGTTCGAAATGGAACTTAAAACAGTTACCGATGGGTCCAGAGACATCAAGATCAACCAGTGCATCTTCCTACATTCCAGTCATACGATCCATTAACATCTAATGAAATCCAATCATCCATCAACGCTGCAAGTCCCATTTCTGCTGAGTGGGCTCCTCAACATGACGAGTACAATGATGCTTATTGTGATAAAATTATTCAATCTATAGGTTTATCATCAAAAAGTAACTAAAATTTCTATGGAAAATAAAGCTGTTTTGATTTTATTTGTATTATTTATGTATGTAATTAAACTTTGAGTGAAATATTCACTAAGTTTCTTTAAACCAACCCATTTCCAAAACAAACTATTATTACTAACAGCATAAATATAACCAATCACATATGTATTTGATTTTTGGATATGGAAGGAGGCAATCATGGGACACTTGGTTATATACAAGTATTCACTTACCTTTATATTATCCTTCAACTCATCAATCAAAGCTGCACAAACTTCAGGTATTATTCCAGAAATTGTAGATTTTGACACTTTAAACAGGTAACTGAGACTAGAGTAAGAGTCTCCACTGGCCAAGTATCTCAAGGTCACTGCAAGTCTTTCTCGTGCAGGTATTGCTTAGCCTGTAATTGGTGTCTTGTCTCGCAATTTTAGGTCCAATAGCTGTGAGAAGGTTTTCAAAGTCGTTACTTGTCATCCTCAAGAAGTTTTAACGCTGCCGTCACACCTCAACTCTCTTGACAATGGATTAATATCGTCCTGATTTAAATCTGAAAGTAAGTCACTTCCACTATACACAGATCTGGCCCTAAGGGAAGGCCTTACCCAATATCTCTTTGGTCTTTTCTTTTTTACCTATGATGACGCACGACTGCTGCTACCGCCGCAAGTTGCTCGAGTGTTGACATCTCGGAAATGCAGAATGCAACTAAACGCACCAAAGCGCAAAAATGTTGTCAACACATGTTGATCAGTTTCGGAATTCGCCAACATTTGCTGCCAGCATTTGCTGCCAGCATTTGTTGATAGCAATGCTGCCAACAAAAGCTGGCCAACATTTTGCTGACAGCATTTGGTGTAAACGCGGCTTTATAGCCCTTATAGAGGGCTTCTTAGCCCTAACTTCACCTGGTAAAATAAGACATTCTTTACTTTTTTTTATGTTGTTTTGCTGAATTTTGTTTACTGTTTTTTTTTTCACAGAGACAGGTAGAGATTGGATATCTGTTTTTTATACAAAAAAAGTTATTTTTAGTGCCTTTTTTCAAATTTTTATTATTTGTATATATTGTTCTGTAAGTCATTTTCACTATCTGTGTTCATGTCATCGTCACTTAAACAAAACCAATTGTCTATTTGTGCATCAGATATTTCCATGGTACAATACACTAGAAATAAAACCGTAAAATACTTTGGGACGGGTGACATGGAATAACAACACTCAGTACAGTGAACTCGCCATGGTCTAAACACTCATGACAAAGGACCAAGGAACTGTTGACATCTAATTTACGTAATTGTTATGAACATAATATTATGTCATAAACCATGAAGGGGTTAAGTTCATGGCAATAGGCTGCCCCTTAGAAGAAGGGGTGATTGGATTTGAATTTTGATATGCTACCAGATACATGAGAAGAACCAGATTCTACCTCAATAGAACCATATAAGGTGTGAATTTTTTCAAGAGAGGATTGGTTCAATGAGCAGAGAACTCTGTCACTGTGCCTTGGAATGAAACACATATGAATCCAGGACAGAGAGCAGAACTAATGTGGGAATGTAAGTAAAACATATAGGTATGTACTTCTACCTTCCTATGGGTACCCCTTTGTATTTCAGGCAGAAGTTATGGAGTGTGCTCATGAAATTTCGAATAAGGACAAAAAATTCAATATTTTTATTCACAGCCAAGTGTTCTAAAAGCTCTGTCCTCCTTGGAGTTAAAAACAAGGATATTTTGAAATTGTTGCGTTGCACTCTGCAAGTTTGGACAGGCTCAAAAATCTCACTCTGTGTTGAGTCCCAGACTAGCTGGAATTAGAGATAGTAAGATCACTAATAAGCTTGTAAATACTGCATCGTCAGCAAAGTTCACGAGATCTCGGCCATGCTGTGGGATATCAAGGGATTACGCTTGTGAGGTAATCGATTCCTGTACAAGTTCCATAAAAGATGAGATACAACTCCACAGTTCAAGATTACCTTCCAAAGACGTTGCCTCTAAGTCACTACGACTGGAGGAATGACAGAGTTTGTTCCAGCGAACTCAGAGTAGGAACATATATGTTAGGCTATTTCAGATGTAAACTTCTACTTTACGTCAGGTTGGTGGGATTAATTTGTCGGTTTAATTTTCAGTACATTGAAGGAAGTGAGGAAACACCAAGCAGTGACGACCAGATGAAACAGAGTACTGCAGCAGTACCTCAACTTGCTCCAGTCAGTACACCACCTCAGCATACTGTGACCATTACACAGTCACCGCAGAATACTGCAGCAGTAGCTCAACCTGCTCCAGTCAGTACACCACCTCAGCATACTGTGACCAGTACACAGTCACCGCAGAATACTGCAGCAGTAGCTCAACCTGCTCCAGTCAGTACACCACCTCAGCGTAATGTGACCAGTACACAGCCACCTCAGCGTACTGCAGCAGTAGCTCAACCTGCTCCAGTCAGTACACCACCTCAGCGTACTGTGACCAGTACACAGCCACCTCAGAGTACTGCAGCAGTAGCACAACCTGCTCCAGTCAGTACACCACCACAGCATAATGTGACCAGTACACAGCCACCTCAGCGTACTGCAGCAGTAGCTCAACTTGCTCCAGTCAGTACACCACCTCAGCGTAATGTGACCAGTACACAGCCACCTCAGCGTACTGCAGCAGTAGCTCAACCTGCTCCAGTCAGTACACCACCTCAGTGTAATGTGACCAGTACACATCCACCTCAGCGTACTGCAGCAGTAGCTCAACCTGCTCCAGTCAGTACACCACCTCAGCGTAATGTGACCAGTACACAGCCACCTCAGCGTACTGCAGCAGTAGCTCAACTTGCTCCAGTCAGTACACCACCTCAGTGTACTGTGACCAGTATACATCCACCTCAGTGTACTGCAGCAGTAGCTCAACCTGCTCCAGTCAGTACACCACCTCAGTGTCCTGTGACCAGTACACATCCACCTCAGTGTACTGCAGCAGTAGCTCAACTTGCTCCAGTCAGTACACCACCTCAGTGTCCTGTGACCAGTACACATCCACCTCAGTGTACTGCAGCAGTAGCTCAACCTGCTCCAGTCAGTACACCACCTCAGCGTACTGTGACCAGTACACATCCACCTCAGCGTACTGCAGCAGTAGCTCAACCTGCTCCAGTCAGTACACCACCTCAGTCAGTACACATCCACCTCAGTGTACTGCAGCAGTAGTCAGTCATCACAGTACTGCAGCAGTAGCTCAACTTGCTCCAGGCAGTAGTACACAGCCACCTCAAGCCTGTGACCAGTAGTACAGCGCCTCAGCGTACTGCAGCAGTAGCTCAACCTGCTCCAGTCAGTACACCACCTCAGCGTAATGTGACCATTACACAGCCACCTCAGCGTACTGCAGCAGTAGCTCAACTTGCTCCAGGCAGTACACCACATCAGCGTACTGTGACCAGTACACGGCCACCTCAGCGTACCGCAGCAGACACCACTCACAGACATCATCCAACAGCTGCATCAGGTGTGCCAGTTTTAAATTTAAACATTTTGCTATAAAAATAATCATTATTAAGTACTTGTTAATACAAAAGCTACTCAGATTCCAGTAACCAGCAACAAAATGCTGGGTATGACGAATATATAAAACAAACTTGTCACAAGATCTTGAAGAATTGGTTACTCTTTTTGGATGAAACAATTTGAGAACTGTTGATACCTTAAAAATATCTTTCAAATGCATATTTGAGAACAGTTTTTGAAAAGTTCATCGAACTGCCTCTTAGTTACAAAAATGTAAACACATAATTTAACAGTATTAGCATGTGTAGAACCCATACAATTTTGTTTTAAAATTGTTTACAGTAAAATTTGTGTATAAAGAGGACAATATAAAGGCATTTTATTAAAATAATCTATTAACCCTTACAACTCGTATGTCAGACGGCATCCGACATTGTTGTGAAGTCACTTTCACTTCATTTTCTGCCAATCTGCAATGTTTCCATTTAGTACTCTGATCGTACTGCAATTTTCTAAAAACTTGTTTTTCACTGTAAATATGCTGAGATAAATACAAGCTGAGGGGAAAACAGGTAAAAAATTATGATTGGAAAGGATCACTTTTCCAGCCCCAATGTTAGCCATCAAATGCGGTGATTAAAAAGAAGTTTTATTTCAAATTTAAATTACTTAAGAGTAAATTTATTAGGCAGCTCTTTAAATTTAAATTTCAAAACTTTTACTCAATTTGCCACTTTGACACTTGGTTCTCAGTGGATTAGGAAAAATAATTTACTGAACTTTACATTACTTCTAAGTCAATTAATAATATTAATTTCACACTTTAATTAAATCAGGAGAAATGAAATTCACAATTGTTCATTCAGTCACCAATCTAATTAAAATAATTGTTAAAATTTAAATAATTTAAGGTGTAAAAATCTCCTGTTAATCATTTGGAAAAGTATTAATGTCTTTTAAGAAAATATTCTAAATGTGCAACCCACACGACTCCATAGTCCTGAATGTTCACCACATGGTTTGTCTTCACCAGCATTGAATGGCAGCATGGAGAACTTGACTTTTTAAATTTTATTAATGTTTCATGATTTTTTTTAGATTAGAAAGGGAACCAAAGAGTTTCGCTACTCCATATTCCCTGATAGGGTATGTAATAAACGTCATACAATAAACATTGATGTGTCTATATCTTAACCCTCTAAGTGGCGGTAATATGTTGCTGGAATGGCGGGCTATTTTTCAGAGTCAAGCAGGACTATCTTATAATTTAAAAATAAAATGCAAATTCTAATATGAGCAATGCTTGTTATATATCAATTTTTTTCGTAATAAACTACAGAATAACATAGTATAGTTATGTTTTACATACCTTAACCTTTTTTTTATGATATCCACACAAATGTTCGAAAAAACGTTTTTTTCTCCACCAAACTTTTCATTTTTACGTTCTGTAACTTTAAAAATGTCATTCCTAGGAGATTATATTAAATGCAACCTTTATTCACAATTTAATTCTAAACAAAAAACCTTCAATAATATTTTTTTCTATTTACAACACTGAAAAAGTTATATGGGAAAACTGAATCAAGAAAAAACACTTTTTCTAGTCAGAATCGCTAGAAGTTGCTTGCCTTTTCCTCGGTGTTGTGTAAGGCCTATAAGAGTGCTGGAGTTTAGGGTAACAAAGAGGGTGAATACCGCAGTTACACCCTGGACACCAATAAACACTTCTTTTTCTTTTCACATTAGGGTCTTTCGCACAAATGATGCACACTCTTTGATTCATTTCATTTCATTTACCAAAATATGTACCCAATCTTTCAGCCTAGAAAACTGTCGGATTTCACCAGAATTTCTTTTATCTCTTATCTTTTTAGCAGCATAAAAGTTGGTTTCATTGGTAATGAGATTCCAAATGAAGTCAGTAAAAAATAGATAAAAATAATCAATAGGCCTACCTAAGTTTCTAGGTGGACAATTTCTGACACCTGGATGTCTCACTCTGAATTTAGCTTCAATATTTTTATTTGGTTCTGGAGGAAACACTCGTACCCAATTACATTGTTGTGGAATTCTTTGTACGAGGGGTACACTAGAATCAGATAAACTTGATTCGCTATCACTTGATTCACTTTCACTTGATTCACTTACAATATCTGCTAATGAAATATTATCGGGTATCTCTTCGACAGGAAAATCACTTTCTTCATCTGAACTACCTAAACTTTCTTCACCTTGTAATATATCACGTATACTACTACTTCCTAGATTGACATCCATTGTAAAATATTCTAAAACACAACACCAAACAAAAACAAACGACCATTACAAGCCAAGAGAAACGAAACAGTCACGTAGGCCTACTCAGCTAGTTTTGCCACAAGGATTATTTCAGTTAGTACCATTGATTATTTCATCGTGATGTTGATGATACTATATGAAATGTATTTGAAATTTAGTGGTGAACGCAACTGTGCAAACTAGGCGTAAAAATAATTATCGGTTGCCTAGCAATAAGCGGCAATGTGAAGCGACTTCTAAGACGTCGCTTGCCACATCACGGCGGCGTAAATAGAACGTCTCAGACGTTGCTTGCCACTTAGAGGGTTAAGGGGGGCTAACAGCAGAATACTGTTAAAACCTAAATTGAAGACATTTTGTCACACCCTGTACATACCAATAAACATAATGTTGAGTTTTTTACACCAAATTTCACAGGTTACATACACCTTTAAAATAAGGTATCACATGATCTATGTCCCCATTTGAAAATTTTCCAAAAACGTCCCCTACCCCCCAAAAAGTGCCCTTTTGGGTAATTTTCTGGGTTCAAAATTGTTCACTTATTCTATATAGTCAAAAATGGGGGAATGTGTTGAAATGAACTATACAGCTTGGTTTGTTTGGTTGTTATAGATGCTACACGGGTGGTCTGAAACACCCTTGTATACTCCAATCGTACATCTTGTGTTTCTAACTTTGTGTATGTATTCCAGTATGTAGATACAAGTGGTACTAAACCTGCGTGATGTCTCTCAGTAGCGGCTGAGTATACTGTACGCAACACTCCGCCAAGTACACGGTAAGTTGTCAACAACTGAATTACGTACAGCCTGTCAATTACAGGTATTAGGATGATCGAACACGGTGGTCCTAATGAATTAAAGAAACAATCAAACTCCAGCTAACAAACAACAAAGTGAACCTATTACCGTCTTCCAATGCATTGCCACCTTTACTTGGCCTTCTTGGATTTATTTCATTAAAAATTCCAACAACACAAGGATTTGCACTGTCTTCAGGTGAATTAAAATCTGAAAACGACATGCAGACATTTCAAAAATGAGTTGAAAACCTACTTACATCATATTTGTCCATATAAAATTAATGAAAGTCTGAAGTGGTCAAGCCAATGATGAGTGATAACTATGAATTATACTATACCACTTATAGTATTGAGTTTAACAATACTTGCCGTTCTAGATTATCATTCTGTAATACAGTATCACATTTTCTTTTCTTTATGTAAGTCCACTCGATTGTTCTGTCAGACAGAGGCTGATATCATACTTCAAACTGAAGTCTAGTCATTTCTTAGTTTTAGGTGCTAAGAACATTGACTGTACTGGTATATTTGTTCATATTTTATCTTCTTTAATTCAAGGCATTTAAGATTTGAATAGTTGTCACAAGAAATGCAGAGCAAAAGCTTTTGATTAGCCTAAATCTTACTATTTACTTTTGGTCAGTGACGAGATTAGTAATTCTTAGACCTGTTCAGTTTAGTTATGATCTTGCCAGTCAAAATGGACCGTACTGAAATTAGTGAAACTCTGTTACGGAAACAGCCAGAACTAAAAAATCTTGTGCCGGAAGAATAAAAGAAAAAAAATCATTGGGCCGTATATATTTGAACTATTACTTTTAATGAATTTTATCCAACAGTTCATATACAAACACAAAATTGGGACATGCTATAATTTATTATTATAGTCTTTTCTCATTTTAAAACAATTTCAGATTAACACCTTAATCTTAGAACGCGATTGAAATATATTTGTAGTTAGTTAAATGCAATGTGAGTTGTTGTGGGTTATTTTAACCCTATGCACTTGAAGGCAGTATTTATAATCTGTCCTTAGAGCTCGTCTGTTCAGATATACTGGCCAAGATACAATACGTCCATAGCTCATAAGGCCAGCACCACTGGCCACTAAAAATAACTCTTATTTTATAATATTCTCTTTGTTTTATAATGAATGGTGAGTGATGAAACCTATCGAGCAGCTTTATTTTAAAATAATTTTTAAGTAGAGCAATAAATTTGAAATTAGCCCATAATTCTTCTCCAAACATTGATTGTGCAAATAAGATAAATGATGCTCAGTGGGCTTATACACTGAAGTGATAGAAGGGGAAAAAATTCTAGAAAATTTTTCTAGAAGACATGTGCTAACTATTCTTGACCACATTGGTATGTATGTTTAAAAGTTTTATCCCGTAAAACATTTAAATACTGAGACAAAATGTAAAATAGTTTATTTCTGAGTATAGCATAACTGTAAAGGCTACTTTATAACATTTTATTTACATATCTCTGTTAACAATATACATGTAAGAGTTAAATTTCCCAAGCGTATGTTTATCTTTGTATTAGAAATGTATCCTGTATAATTTTGTTGGATTTCCTTTATTGAACAGTACAATACTTATAAATACTAAAAGATGTCCAAAAAAGACTTTATTTATTTTTTACAATCATTGGGTAGTATGAAAATTATAAAAAGTTAATTTATGAAACAAAAAATTCTAAACAGAGGGTTTTCAACTGAAAAAAAACCAATTTATATAAACATTAGGAAAATTATTGTCTGGAATTGTTTTTAATTACAAAACAACATTTTACCAGAGTAAAAAAATAAACATGTTTTATTCCTTGATTGATGATGCTACATTCAGAAAATGTAGTTTGAAATTTAAAGTGATCTTTTTCGGCAAAATGGGGCAGCAGGGGCATGTGATGTCCTGATTGGACCTGCATATAATATAATTATTTAAAGTAACTTTTTATATACTAGAAAATAATATATAAAAAATAGTAATTGATTGCTAGTATTAAGTATAATAATTAACTTAATTGCAATAACAACTCATCTCAAAAATTTTGTGGCCTCAATTTGGGACTCAGTAATTCTCACTAATAAAAAGTTATATTATTAATAAATGTGTCTATAATAATCTGCTTCTGTGATTAATTGCAGGACGCTTGCCCTCAATGAAGCAAGATCAGTCGTCTAGTTAAGGACTTCAACTTCCTTTCTTTGTGGCAATGGGATTCTGAATCCTGTACTTTGTACTGCTATGGACTGTCAGTTGAAGAATCTGGTCCATTACATGGAGAATACCTGTCCTAGTGGTCAGTCTCTTGAATTCCTGAATTAGTTATGAATGGGAACGTCTTAAGTCTCAATCTCTTAGTGATAGTTTGTTTTTTTTCAATTTAAAAATAATATTTTGTAACTAATATTTAAGTATTGTTTCATAACTCTCTATTATAAAATGGACAGTAAAACACTTGTAATTGACAAAGATACTGAACAATTTTTTTTGTACTTTCCCCACACTGTTCCCGAGTCACTCCATGTAGTGTAGTGTCTGTAACATACATTGCAGCTGATGAGTAAATTATGTATTAAGATACAGTATTGTCTAATTAACATATGCAGCGAAATTTAAGTTTTGATACCAGCACATTGGAGTGGATCTTCGGCATCAACTAGTGGATGTAGTTCGTGAAAAAATCAGGTAACTAAACCTGCCAAAGTGTAACACTCTTCAAGAAAATTTTTCAATACAACTCTTCTATGTGTAGATGGGCGATGTCTTTTCTGCGCAATTTTGCTGTAACCTGATTTTTTTGGCCCAAAATAAGTTTACTAGTTGATGTGGGAGATATATCAGAATGCACTTGTATTAAAAACTAAAATTTTGCAAAAATGTTAGTTATAGATAAACCGCTTGTTAAGAAATCTGCGCATAAACAAATATCTGAGCAATTGTGCACAGGAGGGGCCCTCCATCAGTGGTGGTGAAGTGGGACAAGTATCTACTCATCTCTGTTTTATTTGAAGGATTAAGATTTTTTTTAACCCTTTGCGTGCCACGGCGACGATACATCGTCGCCAAAAAACCCTTGCGAAAAGTGCCACGGCGACGATGGATCGTCGCCGACTTACTTTGCGAAAAGTGCCAGGCGACGATCCGTCGTCGCCGTCTGTTATCGTAATTTTTAACGCTTTATTTTTCATAATTTCTTTTCACAACCAATATTGTTTTATTTGTTAACTATCCTGCAATAGATAAATAATAGTTCACATAGTACTTTATATTAGTGAAGATAAAAAAAACACAGAATAATAGAAGCAACAACAGCTGGCGGTGATCAACCGGGCGCGTAACATCGTTGACGCGTAAACAACTCGCTACGTATAGTATGCGTAATATCTAAAATAATACGTTCGGTCAAATGGTTGTGTTTACATCGTTTTGAGGTTAGGATCTTTAAAATGATTTTGTTAAATTGATATCTCCCGTGCGTGCGTGCTTGCGTGCGCGTGCGTGCTTGCGTGCGCGCGCGCGCTTGTGTGTGTGTGTGTGTGTGTGTGTGTGTGTACATATGTTTTGGGAAAATATGAAGACCATATTTTAGATATACTTTAGAACCAAAGGATAAATGTAAGTAATGCATTAATTATTTTTGTTTTAGTGTTGTGTTACCGGTACTGAAAAATGATTTTTTCATTATGTACATAATTTCAAGCATTGTTATGTAACTATAGTAATTATATAAAAAAGTTAACCATTATTTTTTTTCACATTAACAATGTTATAAAGAATATTAAAAAAATTCTTCCCATAGTAAAATTGTTTCTTATTAATTTGTCAAAAAAAATAAAAACTAAAAAATAAAAATTGCTTTATACATTTTTTGGTTTTGACATGCCAAAACTAATATTATTTTATGTTGTTTCATTTGTTTTGTAACATTTTATTGTAATACAATTTTTTACAAACATTTTGATACCTGTTTCATAAAAATAGTATGAAAAATAAAAAAAATATATTGTTTTTCCGGAAGCCCGGTAATACTTCTTATTATTCCCTGGCATTTTTCGCATATGACTTGCAATATAGTTGCTAGTGCATTTCTTTTGTACTAAATTTTTTGCCTTGTGGCATTCAAAGGGTTAAAGATGTTTAGTTGACTCTTCACATTATTTTATCAATCAATCAGTCTTTAATTACATATACTTAGTGTACAATTGTGCGTTAAATATTAATCCAAAAATATTGTATTCATAGTCAAAGAGATCAAAAATAACATTGTTATTGAGATATAGGTTATGATAGCTAACACTAGTTGTTGTTTCTTAGTTCATCAATGGCTCTACAATTTATACATTCTTGAATGATGTAGATGGATTGGTCTATGAGCCAGTCCGTCAGTACAGTTTTCATCTACAGGTTCTCACGCAGATTGTTATAGAAGGTGGTACCTTTGTAGGAGGGCTTCTTCTTTTAAAGACTAAGGCATCTTGTCTATTCTTAACTTGCCAAAGATTAAATTTTGTAAGTTTCCTATTTTGCATATAAATATATTAAATTTAAATTAATTTCAGATGAATGAAATCCAAGTAAATTTTAAGTTTAAAAGGGACACAATTGCAAATCATTCTTATAAATAGACATATTTTCTTCAAGATTGTCCAATAATTTTAAATTTATTTCACAAGGCCTTTCAACATCAAAGATGCCACCATCATCATATATTGAAATGCCTTGCAAAATAAATTTAAAATTATTGGACAAACACCAATAGTTTGTTTTCGAATAATAAGAGCTCATCCTTCAATGAAAGGTCTGTATATTTTCAAAAAATAATATTTTAAATTAACTGCTCCAACCAATCTAATCAAAATAGTCCAGCAAGCTTCATAAAATGAAAAGGCAGGGATGTTGCATTAAAACTCTGAGGATGTATCATAAGCTGTGTTTAATTCGTCGTAAGAGCCCGAAGTAGGCCAGAATGTGGAATGCGCTGAAGAGGATGCATAGGGCATAGATGTCTCGCCACAAATTGTCCGCAGAGAAGCTGTAGCGGTCCAAGACTTCCTGGCCAGAGTGGAGACAAGGCAGCTGAGGTCTGTCCTCGTCACAGGCTACAAAATACCAGTGATGAGAAAAAAAAACTCCACAGGTTCAACTTTATCAGTATTTAATGTAGTATATCTTTTTCATCTATGAACTTAATAAGAGAAAACACCAAGAATTTTGAATGTTAAAATACTGATAAAAATGTAACATGATTATGTGAAAAATGTGTTTAACATCAGCAAAGTTTAAAAAACCACTATTCCAAGTTTAAACTACATGATTATGAGATCAGACAAATATAAAACATTAAATTTCTTAAACCATTTCAGTTGTAATATCCTACTATTACTATTATACACTTTAAATAAATGGTTAAACTTAATTTGTATTCTGATTATAGTTAGAAATAACAAATAACTCAGTATGATATAAATGTGAACTTTACTGATGATAAATTAATTGGCATACAAGTTTGAATTTTGAAACAAGATGGAGGATACAATAATGGTAAATTTTTAAATACAATTCTTAATTTTTAGGGCAGGGTGGTCGTGCTGGCTTAATGAAATAGAAATATTGGGTATTTTTTTTTATAAAAGATATTGTAATTTTGAAAAATAATTTTGTTAAAATTTAATTCTGTTAATTTTGAATTATTAACCAAATTGAATGTTCCTGGGTTTTATGTTCTTCCAATGAATCACTGTTAAACTTAAAAGAATTTTCTCACCCAATGTCTGTCTTCTGCTTCTTTGTACTTCAGTGATAATAAGAATTTAATAAAGTAACCTTTCAAATACTGCTGAATAAATGTAACCAGTTTCTTTATAATAATAATCTTGCTTCACTTCTTCCAGATCCCTCTCTCCTCTTCATCTTTTTTTAATCTCTTCACTCTTCAACAATCATCCCTGCACACTGTATCACTGACTTTAGTTCACTTTTATAACTTTTGAATTTTATATGTAATAAGGTGAATTTTGATTAATTTTGATATATTTAATTGTGTATTTATTATTGTTTGTATTTAAATTTGAGACAATTTATAAATAATTATTCCTTAATTATTATTACTAATAAATTTCTAAATTAAATTAGGCCTAAGTATTGAAATGAATGTGAGATGGGTGTATGAAATGAGTCATTACAATATCCCCTCAGAAATCATGTGAAATAAATGAACATGGTTTCGATACAATGACGAATGAATAGCAAATGATACATATAGATGTGTGATACTTAAAGAGAAGGATGAACCACATTAAATGAGTGAATTAATTGATGATCATACATACTATTTAATAAATTTAATTAACAAACAAACAATAGGGAAAAGGAGAACAAAATTAACATTAGGGTTAGGTAGTATTTAAGCTAAGCCAACGAACAAAGTTACAAGTTTCTTAGTATACAATAAACAAACAATAGAGAAACATTAGATCAATGGCAAATATTAACTCAATGTCAAAGGACATAGTTTTTTTTGGAAATACACATTTAATGAATTGTGTACCGAATAGCGGTATACTTTCCACTAACAAATTATTATCCCCTCCTGATAGGAAAATGTTTATATAGTATTGATTAAAAGTGTCTATGTCACTGGGTGTATAGTTGCACTGTTTATTTGGGGAAATAGTATTAATTTCACACAGGTCCCAACGCGTCAACTTCAGTATATTCTGTAGCGTTGTTGACCGAGTTTTTATATGGCTTCAAAGAGGATATATGATAAGGTCCATATACATGCTCTTGGGATAAATCAGAAATTTGGTAGGTCGATTTCCCGAGGATTTCTTGAATTATGAATGGTCCTTCGTACACTTCAAATAATTTTGATGTTTCACCAGCTATAGCTTTAGAAAGGTGATGGGACTTTACCAATACTTGGTCATTAATTTGGAGAGAAACTGGTTTTCTCTTTTCATTTATCTTATCAGATCTCTTCTTTCTACTTTCTTCAAGTTTACGCCTTGCAATCAGTAGTTTGTGTTCGATTGTTACTTCTTCAGCTAGAGGGTTTGATACATATTTTTCCCAAAATCTGATATTTCTTGTTCCAAACTGTAGTTCGTTTGGTGTGAATCCAGTTGATTCATGGTAAATTTCATTAAGACATTCATTTATAACAGGTACATATTTCACCCATCTCTTATGATTCTGTGAACAATACGTTCTGAGACAACGCTTTATTTCTCTAATTGGCCGTTCTGCCAAATTAAAACTGGGGTGATACACTGGACTGTATATTAATTGTATGCTGTGGGATTCAAATTTCCTGATCCATTCGTTACTTTTAAATTTGGTTCCGTTATCTGATTGAATTCGTTTAGGAAAACCGTAATTAGGAAAGTGATGGTGAAATAATTTATGTAATATACTTCTGGTTGTTGCTCTTTGCAGTGGATAAAGTTTAACGAATTTGGTAAATATGTCAATAATAATTAACATGTATTTTGTATTTCCTACACTAGTCGGTAAGGGACCTATGATGTCAACTGCTAACTGGTCATTCTTCTCTCTGCATTTAACTCCTTTGGCTTGACTGTTGAGTGGGATGGTTGTTGATTTTGCAGCGCTGACATTTATCACATAATGATAACAGTTGCCTGATTGTTCGATGCATATTCTTGAAAATAAAATTTTCACGCAGTAACAGGAAACATTTTTTTTTTGCACCGCAGTGTAGATAATAGAGATGGCATTCTAGTATTAGTGGTTTAATTACTGATTCTGGGATGACTATAAGCCATTTGCCCTTAAATTTTTGTAGTAAAGTGTTGTCATATAAACGATAATTAGTATATAATTGTTGAAATTCATTTGTTTCCATAGGTGACTGTAAGATTTCTATAAGTGGTTGTAGTTTAGGGTCTTGATGTTGAAGCTGAGGTAAGTTTCGGAGTTGATCTTGTAGATGTTGGTCGGGAATTCTCTCGATGTAATGAATAGATAACTCAGTGAGGTTGTTTGCATCGCTTGACATGTATTGTGGGGATATACGACTGAGAGTGTCAGCAGTAATGTTGTCCGTCCCTTTGCAATGGATTATTTTAAAGTCGTACTCTTGTATAGCCAATATCCATCTTGCTAATCTATTGTTTAGCAAACGGCAGGTTTTCAAAAAAGTTAAGGCGTGGTTATCTGTAATTACTGTTAACTTAACGCCCATAACAATGTATCGACACTTCTGTAGGCAGTGGATTATAGCCAATAATTCCTTTTCGGTTGTGGTGAAACGCTGTTCTGCTGGTTGTAATGTGCGTGATATGAACATAATTGCGGCTTTTTCGTTATTTTCTTTTATTTGATATAGATGTCCGCCAATTGCAAATTCAGACGCATCGGTCTGTAAGTAGAATTCTTTGGATGGATCGGGGTGTGTTAGAGTGTTAATTTTTATGAACAGCTGTTTAATTTTGTTGAATGTTGTATCATCATCTCTAGTCCAATTAAATTTAACCTTCTTTGACGTTAGTCGTAATAGTGGCTGGACTGTTTCAGAGAATTTATTAATAAATTTATTGTAATAATTGATACATCCGAGGAATGCTTTTAATTGTGTACGACTTCTGGGAGTTGGGAAGTTTAGAATTGGATCAATCTTACTGTTATCCATACGAAGACCTTCATTTGTTAGAGTAAAACCTAGGAATGGTACAGAATCTTTACAGAATTGAGATTTTTCAAAGTTTATTGTCATATTGGCTTCAGCTAGCTTTTTGAATATGTATTCTAGGTGTTGTAGATGTGTATTGAAATCGGGGGAAATGATACATATGTCATCAACATAAATTGCTGTGAAAGCTTCTATCTCATCATCAAACACGTTATCAAGAGCTCTTACTAGTGCAGCTTGGGAGGTAGAAATTCCAAATGGTGTGACTTTGTACTGGTAGGTCTTGCCTCTAAATGGAATGCGGTGTATTGACGCGAAGTTTTAGTAAGTGGGATTTGCCAATATGAAGCCGTTAAGTCTACACTGCTTATGAATTTTGCGTTTCTACATTTACTCAGAATTTCGCTAACACTGCGGTTACATTCGAAATCTGGTTTAATTATTGCGTTTATTTTGCGGGCATCTAAACACAATCGAATTTCTCCAGACTTTTTAATTACTGGGATGATAGCATTTACGTAGGTACTTTTGCTTCTCTCGATTATGTTAAGGTTCTCCATGCGTTGAATCTCAGCTTGTACAGCGTCTTGGCACGCTTGAGGTACTGGATAGGTTAATGATTTAAAATTTTTAGGATTTTCTATATTTAATTCGTGTTCATATTTAGTGCAACATCCGGGTTTTTCTGAGAAAACGTCCCTATATCGGTATAGTAGATTGATCAAACATTGTTTTTGTTCTTCATTTATGTAGTTATTAGGGATTAGAGTTTTCATTATATCTTCCACCGACATATTATCTTTGGATGATATATTGTGTTGTGTATCAATGTAATCATTATTCTCATTATTAATCTTGTTATCTTCCCATTGTTTTATAGTGCCATACTCATTAAATGTTGACATTGAGTCATTAAAATCTTCCATAAGCATAACGCCTTGTTGAGTGGTGATTTCACATAAGTGCCCTTCATTTATTGCCATTACAAACTTCATTATAACCTTTGTATTGTTTATTTTCATATTTATTGTATTATTATTAAAGTTTAGCTCTGCTTTCCATAATACTAGCATATCCATTCCTAAAATCACTGGTTTGACAAGATGCGGTACTATAAGGAATTGTATGTGAGTAGTCTCGTCAGCTACTGTGACAGGTACATATATGACTCTGTTGATTCGTTTTGAAATGTTTCCAATAGCAGTTTTAATGGTAGTATTGGCTAGGGGCAGTTCTTCAAATGGCTTTAATGATTGTTGGTTGTCCATAAACCAAGACTCTGACAAACAAGTAATAGATGATCCGGAATCAATTAAGGCATTAGTTTCTACATTATTAATTTTGATGTTAATTTCTGGACATCTTATTTGTATAGGATTAGTTATTAGTGGATGTTCTATTTTTTCCTCAAAAAGGAAATCTTTATCACATATTATGTTGTTAACTTGAAATTCACTACTAGGGTTATAGTTTGAAGAATAATTCTGATTTAAATATCCGAGGTCGTTATTTTCTAGCGCTGTAGTTTCGTATTTTATTTCTGGTGCGATGTTTTCCTCGGTTCCGTTCTACAGCGCGCAGCCGTTTCCCGCCGCTGGAACGTCTTCGCTGCGGTCGTTGCCGGTACTAGAAGGTAGATTTCGAGCATTTTCTCCCTGCCGCACGATAGTGCATACTTGTGCCTGTTCTGTGGTGGGGTAATGTCTATCGTTTCCTGGGTAGTAGTGAGTATTCTGTCGATTTTGGTAGTGGTCTTTGTATGGTTGTGTCTTACTCTTGAATTCATTATCATTACGACTGTTGTATGGGTGGTAATAGTTTTTGTTATGTTGGTTTCGATCATTATAATGTTGATTTTGTCCGTGATATTGATTCCTTGGCTGATATGCTCTTTGTTCAATGTTATTATGTGGTGTGACTGGGGATTGGTGAGGTTTCTGGTGTATTGGCTTATAACCAGATGAATTGTGATTTTGGGATGAAATTATTTTGTTCCGTTTTGGGCCGTCTCGGATGTCTTCTCGTTGTAGTAATCGTTCAAACTCTTTAATGGTGTTAATGTTTTGAACGCTCCGGCTATCCTGAATAATTTGTTCAAAACCGTTCCGATAAAATGGTGACGATTTCTTCTTCTTCTTCGGTTAATAGTGGGGTAATCGATTGTAGTGTGATAACACGCTCGGTGAAGTATTCAGCACGAGTCAATGTTCCATTATTCTTGTAATGTTCTGATTCTATTTTTGCACGTATGCCGCGTTGCACATCACGACTCCAATATTTCGTAGTAAATTCTTGTGCAAAATCCTCCCAGTTTTTAATATCGTGTTTTATTAATTGGAACCATCGTGACGCGTGACCTTCGAGACTACTTTCTAATATGTCAATGAGATGTTCAGTGTTAGATGTGTGTGTGAGTTGCACACAACCTATATTTTTTTCGTAATACCTTCTAATTTTTTGTAAAAATTCCATTGGACTGGTAGAACGTCCGTTGAATTTTGGCACTTGTCTGTCTACAGAATCTCCTCCGGTACAAATGACTTGCAATGGTTCACATGGTTTCGTCTCAATTTGAGATTTAGATTTTATATTTTCTAATTCACATTCATATTTATTAATACACTCGGCTAGATTGTTTATTCTATCATGATTGTTTTGGATTTGTGGTTGAATTTCATTTATAATGGTTTTGATTTGTATTTTATTTGTTTCCGCGTTTTCATGTCGTACTTGGTCTATAGCATTTTTTATTTCAAAAGCAATTTTATTTTCTAGAGTTTGATTTTTGTTTTGTACCGATTCTAATATCTTGAACTGTTGGTTATTCATCTGTTGGTTTACAAATGCCTTATGTTCTTCAAAACTATGATTTAATTCTCCTCTAATGCTGTCAGTGGATTCTTTAATTTTCAGGTCTATTTTTTCACGGAATTGATCTTGATTGTCCCTTATAGCGTTCAATTCATTTCGGAATTCAGTTTGATTATCCCGCAGTTCATTAATTTGTGTCTCGAGTGTCTCCCTACAAGATTTGATTTCATAGCTAAGTTCGATTTTAGTTTTAGAAATACAATCACTTATTTCGTTTATTTTTGCGTTTAGGTTTTCGTTTAACTCAGATTTAGTGTTAATCAAATTTTCATTAATGTTGTTTTAAAACCGTTCATGATAGCATGAAGAGCTGTCGATTGGGATTCGTCAGCGGTTTGTTTATTTGACCTGTCACTGCCAATGGCATCAACTGATTGAGTATAATGAGAATGTTCAACTACAACGTTTAGTGTGGGAGGCGCAGTAGCTCCATCTTCACGTCTCTGCAGGGAATCAGGGAAATTTGCCGCGTAGGTGTTGGTAGCACTGTTTTCATTCATCCGTGATTGGTTGTCGACCGCTGTGAGAATGTTGACTTGGTTAGCGCGAGGAATTGTGGGAGTTTGTTCTGCTTCTTCTCTCTGTTCGCTTTCTTCTTCGATACCGGGATTAATGGCGTCTTTGTTTACGTTTAGCACTTGGTTATTTTCCATATTATCTGTTGGGAATGGGTACCGTTTAGGGTATCTTAAATTAAAATCACGGGACATTAATTGCGATAAAAGATAGAATAATATTACAGGACTAATGTCTTGTTAATTAAATGTTTATACGGTGAGTTATTAAATAACCTATAACCTATTGACAGACAATATGAATAAATGACAACTAACTACGTACAGTACTTATGTCTAGGCTATTGTTACGATCTAGAAAATTGTCTCAAATCAAAGATTATAAATATTTCATTAAGCCACTACGTTGGACGCCAATTTTGTAATATCCTACTATTACTATTATACACTTTAAATAAATGGTTAAACTTAATTTGTATTCTGATTATAGTTAGAAATAACAAATAACTCAGTATGATATAAATGTGAACTTTACTGATGATAAATTAATTGGCATACAAGTTTGAATTTTGAAACAAGATGGAGGATACAATAATGGTAAATTTTTAAATACAATTCTTAATTTTTAGGGCAGGGTGGTCGTGCTGGCTTAATGAAATAGAAATATTGGGTATTTTTTTTTTTATAAAAGATATTGTAATTTTGAAAAATAATTTTGTTAAAATTTAATTCTGTTAATTTTGAATTATTAACCAAATTGAATGTTCCTGGGTTTTATGTTCTTCCAATGAATCACTGTTAAACTTAAAAGAATTTTCTCACCCAATGTCTGTCTTCTGCTTCTTTGTACTTCAGTGATAATAAGAATTTAATAAAGTAACCTTTCAAATACTGCTGAATAAATGTAACCAGTTTCTTTATAATAATAATCTTGCTTCACTTCTTCCAGATCCCTCTCTCCTCTTCATCTTTTTTTAATCTCTTCACTCTTCAACAATCATCCCTGCACACTGTATCACTGACTTTAGTTCACTTTTATAACTTTTGAATTTTATATGTAATAAGGTGAATTTTGATTAATTTTTGATATATTTAATTGTGTATTTATTATTGTTTGTATTTAAATTTGAGACAATTTATAAATAATTATTCCTTAATTATTATTACTAATAAATTTCTAAATTAAATTAGGCCTAAGTATTGAAATGAATGTGAGATGGGTGTATGAAATGAGTCATTACACAGTACTATGATACCCAATAAAGTTATGAATATTTTTAAAGTTCAAATCATTTAATTGTTATGTTTTAATAAACTGGTCTTAAGTTTGTTACAAATAAAACTTACTCTCTGAAAAATAAAAACTATGGAGTCTTTCATGTACTATTTTGAATGTTAAAGTTACATTTTCCCACCTTATAACGGTTAAGAATAAAAACTACTTTACTAGTTTCTTATTACATTACAAAAATAATAATAAAAATCAAAGAGTGTTCAAGAAATAACAGAGAAGAAAAATAAGTATAATTATAAATTCTTATGATCCGGTATGACAAGAAATTATGTAATTGTATGTCATCTGGAAACAAATATTACATACATATAATTTGAAGAATAATAGCTGATGATAATGAGAAAAGAACAGGATGAGGCAAAAGTATGAAATGTCAGAGTTAAAGTCAATTAATAATTATAATATATTATATTAGTAACAATTGTTGTTTATTTTTTTAGTTATGTTTTTGACAATGGAAGGATTGTTAGGAAAACAGGATATTTCCGAACATTTGCCAAAGTTCAGTAATACAAGAAATCAGTCAAACTACGTTTCAAGATCTGCAATCTGATCTCTTCCATAACTACAATCTAGGATTAAAATAAACAAATCATACCAGAGGGTTGTGACACGCATAAGTAATCACAACGACCACATGGGGTATTAACAACATACACACTATCTTTGAACCGTGCACTTAATAAAAATGAATCACTAATTATTAAAACCGAACTAAAGAATACAAGTCTGCACTGAACATCCTTTTTTCTAATTTTTTTTTTTTGTGAGAACAGGATAAAATTCTTTTGATGATAAGAACGGGACTTTTCAAACATGGCCGTCCATATACAAGGGGTCCAAGCTCCCCCGCTCCCAATTTTGAAAGATGAACATTAAAATTACTCCAGTAGTTAAAACACATTTATGAGGGTTAAAGGCTTAGGGTTCTATTTGCCTTGGGAAAGATTCCCGAGCTCCTATTTTTGGAGGGTATTGGATACCTCCTAAACCACAAGTATGTCAGCTCCCCAAAATAATTTTTGATATACTCCTCTGTTTTCAGATACAACTAAGTGCTTTATACTCACTTATATTCTGAATGTTCTGCCATTGGATAATGGTCATTGCTTCGTTTGAGTACATCATCCAGGAAATGTACTGTACCCAATTGACCAAAGGGCTGAGTGTGCTGTGACAAAGAAGGGGAATTTATTATCAGATATTGTAAACCACAATTTGAATTTGAATTAATAAGGCTGAAAGCCAAGTATTATTGC
This sequence comes from Homalodisca vitripennis, assembly GCF_021130785.1. Classification (NCBI taxonomy): domain Eukaryota; kingdom Metazoa; phylum Arthropoda; class Insecta; order Hemiptera; family Cicadellidae; genus Homalodisca; species Homalodisca vitripennis. The sequence continues at coordinate 130,034,942 of NC_060213.1, forward strand.
AAGTTGATAGCAGAATCAGCAGGCTTGCGTAGAAAACTACCTTCTGATGTCCACTGATTTGAAAGAACACATAAAAGTACACATATTTAGAAATTTTTTATTGCCCTGCACTCTTTCGCAACCAGTCTGTCCACTTGGGTTGCAGAGTCAATGTGGGAAGCAGGGTTGCCAATTCACTTTTTCTAGACACTTTATAATTGTTGATAATGTATTGAGTACTATATTATGTGTATGGAAACTTTTAGCCTGCTGAGGGGAGTGGAGAGAGGGACTTATCTCAGGTTTAGGTTTGGAGGATTTCTTGATTTTGTTACCAACTTGTATGCTATTAACTGAGCATCTGTTTAACTGAGGGATTACAGTCTTTTGGTAATGATTTGATATTGTGGATTTAAAACAGTCTATGTTGTGGCTTGCTGCATTTTGGGAGGCTGGTTTATCTTTATAGCCTACTTTGACATCTTGTCTGTGCCCATTCATTCTTGTTCTTAGGCTAATGGTTACATATTGTGCAGGACAATGTTGGCATTGATGAAGTTGGTAAAGGAGATTTTCAGTAGAGAAGGTGTTGTGCCATTTTATCTTAAAATGCTTTGTTGTTGATCATGTGAAGGTGTCTGTAGATTGGAACATGTATTGCATTTTTGGTTATTGCTCGGGAATGGACTTTCGATTGTATTAGGATGATTTTTACCATTGTGAGTGTTGGAATCAGGGATTTTAGGATTGACAATTCAATTTTTCAGATATTAGGGGGTTGTTAGAAAAGTGGCAGTGGGAGCAGATGCTAGGATACCCATCTAGAAAAAGTGAATTGGCAGCCCTGCCTCCAACATTGACTCTGCAACCCAAAATGGATAGACAACTGAAATGCTTTTTACTGATTGAGAAAGATTGCAGTGCAATTTAAATTTTGTGTAAAATATATGTACTTTCACGAGGTATGCGTGCTGATTTTCCTACCAACTAGCAACAAATTGAAGATTTGTTTCAATTTCATTTTAATGATAACGTTTATCTCGGTTGTGATACACCTCTCAATTATCAACTCCCCAATTCATCAGTATTGTAGGGATTCTTAGTATACATAGATATGTAAAAGGCATCTTCATCTACACTAGAAGTTGCACTATTTAATTGTAACACTTGTAAATCTATAATATTTTATAATATAAAACTAACCAAAAACTGTTAATCTTCTATAGCCTATTTCGGTCCATATACACATTTAATTATGATAAAGATTGTGAGGAAAACTTCAACAATTTGTAACATAACTAACAACAATATTGTTTTAATAAATAATCTGTTTTGTTCACTTAGTGAATCTTATATTCCTCATCATGCTAAATATGAGTTTTAGTTGATTGTTTTTTACAACTGAAATAAAACTGATTATGGTAATTATGTTAGGCTGATATGTGATCTGAGACACTGTCATGTACAACATTTATAATGAGTAAATACATTTTGATCTGAAAATGTAGTTCCTTAATAAGACAATACAAGTACTTTGAAGTGGCCTGTATAAACAGTACTTCTTTTCAAGTACTGTTTGAAAGACGACTTACTTTAGTTTGATGAAAACTCCAGAGGTAATCATGATACTATAGTCGAACGGTACGAGATACGCCATCGCCATTGGAACTGACTGAAATGTTGCAGAGAAGAAGCACCCTGTGGATCACAAAATGCATTTTAAGTTACAAATAATTATACTTATACATTCAACTTTAATATTTTGACACTATTTTAGAATTTGGAAAAAAAAAGAATTCTGTTTCTTTTCTAGTTTTTTTATAAATACATTTAATTTGTAAAGTACTAATTATTTTCAGGTTTATCTCTTGACATACTAAAGTATTAATTTTCTAACATAAACTTTTTATAAATAGAAACCTTTTTCAAATTCTTTATCTAGTGCAATGCAACAAAACTATTCTGTCCTGAAAAAGCATCCAGTGTTTTCAACACGTTAACTACAGCAGACGCCATAATGTGCGTGGTGTGGTTTCAGACTACTTACTGTCACTCAGTTTAAAACCGCAATAAAATACTTTGAAATTTGATTTTTTTGTTTTGGAATAAGTTGCAAAGTAAATTGTCTCAAAACAGTCATGTAAGTTCTAAGCTCTCACCACAGGCTGTGGATACGTTGATACACAATGTGACAATGAACGATGTCATCAAGAAGGCGTAGACTGTGTCCTGTAATCCGACCAGCCAGTACAGAATACCAGTGAATATCACAGGTTCCACCACCAGTCCCGGGATCTGGGGGACAGACAAAGTTAATTCAAGAATGATGATATCAGCTCAAACCATTTTAGGTACTTTAGTACTATACGGAGGGCACCTTTTTCCCAAAGTAGTATTTATTATTAAATGTATAAGTAAGTAAATACATACGTATGTATTATAAACACAAATAGTTAGTCAACATTTACGAGAGCTCACTAGATCTGAGCTAGAATTTAGGTAGTGTCTCGAGAGATGTTTTTCTTTTGTCGCCAGAAGTGCTGGGTGCAAGCATTTCCGAGCAGTACTTTCCCAATTTCAGATCACATCCCAGATCGTCCTATTTTTCCGATGTCAGATCACGCTGGATGATCTGGCACGTGATTTGAGGTCGGGAAAGTACCGATCAGCAATGATCCTAACCATCAGTGTGCGCTTCGGTGGCCCTGCACTTCTAGTGAAAAAAAAATATCCCTCAATACAGTATCCAAATTCAAGTGCAGATCACGTGAGTGCTCGTAACTTTGGTACTACTAACATACTTTTGATAACCAAATATAAACCTACTTATATCGCACAGTAACAAGTAGTGGAAGGGCCAGAGTATTCTCTGTATAATACCAAAGTAAAAATTTTGTAAGCAAGTTTTTTTTCTCCAGCTACTTATTATTTTTATTTGACTATTTAAATCACACTAGTTAGAGTACATGGTAGTACAGTTCATTGTCGGTAAAAAACTTAGGAATGATGGCAAAAGCAACACAAGCTTTAAAATCTGTATTACACTTTTAACACTGAGTGGTGTTGTGTAATAAACAATATTTTTGTATCTCGAATAGTTTTCAAAATACTGAGTGCATTTAAAAACCGTAAGAAGTAAATGAACTGTATTACAAAATCTACCAACAGTACTTTCTTCAGACTGAACCGGAAGGTCTCTTTTATTTTATGTTTACACCAGCTAAGGTGAAAAGACAATGCTGGATAAAAACTTCTACATTAGTAACAAGTTTAAGGGGATTCAGCACCCTTGCAACATTTTTTTTTATATTTAATTTTGCATGGAATTTTTTTATTGTTGTTTGGTCATAGAGCCCTAACATAGGCTACATAAAAAAGTTAAAAAAAAAAAAAATTTTATTTAACGTTACCAAAAAAATGTTAATTTAATAAAAATGTTATTCTGAAAAAACTACTTGGTCAAAATAGATGATTTTGGTGTTAAATGAAAAGTATTTTTATGCTCAAAAAATTTATGTATTTTCATTATTGTATCTACAAAATCACTGTTTTTTTAAATTATTTTTCAAGTCATAAAAAAACTGTTACAACATTTTAAAAAACATTTTTTTTACAAAACACCAATTGTCCAATATTGATCAAAATACATAAAAAGGTAGCTTGTAGTACTATATTGTTTCACCAAAAAAAATCATGGATCTATCTTTAACGGTTTTCAAGTAATATCCAATTTTCCTGCTGAAAACAAAGAAAATATAAACTTTCGGATAATCGCAATTAAAGTTAGACAATATATTGATATCTAAATACTGTGTATTTTGGTACAGTTAAATATTTTTATGCAATTATATATTGATTTATAGATAGTAAAGACCATTTATACATCAATATAATGAATATTCATGGGTTATAAAATTTCTCATAGGCTAATTTACTGGTAAGCTACAAATTTATTTAGCCTAGGCCTATTTAAAAAATATGACTTACTCTTAAAACTGTCCTGCACCATATGATGTCCCTTCTCCTTCCAATCTTCTTTCTTCTTCCCTCATTACTGCTAATCTTTTCTTCCTTTTGTAGTCTTGGTATTTAGCATATTTCCTTTTTGTTGCTATGCGAAGCCTCGAGGCGTCAAAAGATTTGGCGATTTTCGCAGTGTTCGTACCAGGACTGGTTCCAAAGCCAGATGTTTGTTGGATATCAGTTACTGTTTTCAGATACCCTGTGTTGTAAGTACAGATGCCTTCACTGAGTCTCATAAGTAGGGTACTTTTAAAAACAAATATAGTTTTTTGGGCATTTAGACCATAAAACACCGTGAAGAGCTTCATTTGCGTTTTGAGTTTTCCCATCAACACATCTAGATAGTAATGTTGTAGAACCTAGTCTTTGATAAATTGGCATAATCTTTGCCATCACATGTTGCCTTAGTGGAGTCTTTATTTTATTTTTATGGGATGGCGGGTTTTATCCTTTCGCAAGGGCTCTCTGGTAGAAACACCATGATTCATCTCCAACTGGACAATTCATGTGCTGTGGTTTATCGTCGGTGGACATGCAGTGATGTAAAGTAGCAAATACTGCTTTTTTTCAGATTTTCAACACTGCCAATGTTGTTTTGAATGGCATTACGGTAGTATGCGGTGAGCTTTGTAATTGTTGTGTCTTTTAGGCTACCAAGAGATTTACCGCCTAATGTGCATCCGGTCTTTTTATTGTCTTGGACAACATTCCTCAGAGCCGTACCTAGTCTTTTGGAAACATGATTGACACATTCAATCTTTTCAATTTCCAGGTCACCATAAGGTTCCAGTGAATTCAAGTGGACAAGTGTCTTTGAATCACCATCAGATATTAGAGTTTTATACCGAAACCCATGAGCCAATGAACGGGACCAAATCCTCTCAGCTGCAACGACCTCCATCATAGGAGATGATCCATCGTAGTTTTTTTTCACAATTCGGCTTGTGAGAAGCCATCCAAGTTTCTAGTTCTGCAGGCTTTTCTTTTAGATTGTTTGACATTATGTCACAGCTTCGACAGTATTTTGATAAAACTTCAAAATCAATGACAAGACCTGTGTTCATTTCAATGCAACAGCCAACCCCATATTTACTGGTAAAACCTCTCTTGTGCCAACTGCCATCATAACTCACTGTCAATTCCAAAGGTTGATCAGTATCAATACCTCCCAATAAAGTATTAGCTTTACGAACCTCGCAGCGCGCAAGTTTAAGATTTTTTTCAACATTTTGAGTTGCTGATAGAAGTAAGGCTTTCTTGTGGGCATTATAAGATTTATTCTGAATGGATTTCATGTTCATGTACATCGAAAAAGTTTGAATGCCCCTTAGTCCTTTGCCCATAGAAGAGAAAGCTTGAACCATGCGTCTGTTTACATCAAACGATGGTGTTTTGGCTTTTTGCTGTATTCTAGCCGAAGTATCAAACCGAGAGCTATAGGCACATTCACTGCAATATATTTTTAAAAGTAATGGCAAACCCATTTACATTTAGTGTCTCCAAAACTACACTACCAACAGATAAACAATCAGGACAGGGAAATGTGCATATAAATGCTGTTAGCTGATCTTTATCAACTAATAAGTATGTAGTTGCATTTTCATCAACATCAATATTATCATTATAGCTATGATATAGAGCAAATCCAGTTTTTTTTTCCTGCTTGTTCCTCATCAACACTAGTTTTACCTTGATTTGATGGTAATGTTTCAGAAACAGTTTCTGTGGTTGTTTGGCCTAAAGCTGGGTTTAGGTTAGGTTCCTGTTCATTTGTAGATTTTCCACCGTTCCATAATACTCTTCCTATTTTTCTGGCTCATCACAAGCCTTTTCTTACTTTTCCTACCCATTGTAACACAAGTAGATAATGTTTCACTAATAAAAACTATTATAAAAAACCTCTCAGACACATCTGATTACATTGACATCTACTGAAGAACTACTGACATCATTTGTTTACACTTTGTTATTATAGGCTATTTTTGAAACAGATGACTCATAGACCTCAAAGTAAACAAAGCCAAGTATATAATATAATAAAAATGGAATACTATAACAAGATGCAACTGCATAGGAGGAATGGAGTAAACACTGCACTAGCCTACCTTTTGCATCCACGCGGTGAGGCTTGTAATGCTTTAGAATAACGCCAATTACACATGAAATAAACAAGTATTCGACTTTTTTATTATATTTTTCTTGTTTATAACTAAATAAAGTAACATTTTATAAAAAAAAATTTTGTAAAAAAATATTTTTTTTACCATTTCAAGGGTGCTGAATCCCCTTAAGCTAAATAACATGCACATTTTAAGAGTGGATCATGTTACTAATATTCCTACAGAGTGAGCAAGATGCTGTTCATATAAAGCAATACTTGTTTAGTTATATTGAAAACAGTGGTTATGTTCTAGATCAACTTTGAACGTGATCTTTGTGAATAATAATGTGTTTCTGTGGCCTAATGATAGTGAGAAAGTTGATATTCTACCTAAGTGGGGATGAAACCTGGCTTTTGTCAGTCCAGAGTTCACAGTATCTTCATGGTATGTATAACAAAATCGAATGGTGGACCTTCTAAGCAAATTCTGAAAGATTTAAGGCAGTGCTTATCAGTTTGCCAACCAAACCTTTGAGGTCATTTGTCAGCTGATTTCATTTGGAAATTTATGATGTCCATCAAAGGGCAGCATACACATGGAGGAGGTATCTTAATTAGCAGTAGGGTTTGAAAAGGAACAGTGTGTGAGGAATGCAATATTGAGAAAGAGAGCTCTCTCTTTATCTACATTCAATGCTTTGGCATTGCATAAAGGAAATTTGCTTTAGGATGGATAACATTATCTGGAAAATATCCAAAGAGCTCTCGCTTAAGAAGATTAAATTTTTATACATGCCAAGGTGCCATTGTGGTATAAACACACATGAAAAGGTGAATAGAGTCTTGGCGTACAGGAACCATGTTACTGGTATTTACAACCTGAATTGAATCTAACGTAATCCATGGATTTAAAGTTATAGAATAGATTTAGTCCTTTAGGTTTAGGTTAACTGTAAGATAACCCAGCAGGGATCGCTTCTGGCTGGTTTATACCTTCCAGTTGAACCCATAGTGGGTACAGCAAAAACAGATGTGTCACTTAAATCTGGGCAACCTTACGGATATCCAAGAGCGGCACATAGTAACCGCAAATGTTGAGATTCTGGGATTCAAGGGCAATTCGATAGATCTAGTCGGTTGTGGGAGATGACTGTTGGAGTTGGTGGGGTTTGTTCCCTAACCTCAGAGGTTCTTGCTAGCCTCAACAAGGATGTGCCATCCCCTGCCTGCTTTGACTGGAGAGGCTGCTTCAGAGCTGGCCTCCCCTTCTTCTTGGGAGACATGACCTTGAGATTAGTTCCCTAATTCTTCCTCATGGATCTCAATAGGAGGTGGCCCCTACCCCCTTAACCTTACCCATCCTGTCACTCCGGAAGCAGCGCTTAAGTTCTTATAGGACTAAGTGCAATTTATAAGCTTCTTGTCCTAAGAGAACAAAAAGAAACTAAGATACTTACAATAGCAATAGTTTTAGCCAAGTAGTAGACGAGGGGGGAGTAAAGTCCACTACGGTAATGGCGGAGGAACAACGGTAACTCTGCAGGGAACTGGTTGAGTGCCGCGTACATCGGACCAAACGTGTTCTCGGTGACTAGCATGAACAGGGCACCCTGCGTTGCCTGCACTCCACTCTGCGTCAGATGTAGACTGCCGACGAAACACAGGCCCACCATCACAGCTATAACCTCAACAACAAGAATGGCAAATTAGGAAATCTAAATTGTCTCGGTTTCCAAAGTAATAAATAATTTTAGTTTTTATTAATAGATACAATGTATAAGACAAGGCTTTGTTGAAGTAACAAACATTTTGCCAGGATAGACGAATTTCTAACTATACTTAGGAACTGTAAATAAAATCTCTTACAATTTTTTGCATTATCCTGATCTGTTGAAGTTTGGGGTCTCGTAACACCTCCAACAGACAACGAGACGTCAGCCACCAGAGCTTCCAGATTCCCAACGGTTTTTTACTGCAAACATGTATCAACTTTAAGTCCAAAATAAAAATGTTGTTGTTGCATAATGTAAAGAGTTACAGTATTTTATTATAATTCCATAAACAGTATTGCATGAAATGTTAAGTAAGTTTAAAAAGTGTTTTATGTAATACTCACTATGATTTTAGATTGGTGTCCAGAATTTCCTGTAAAATTTCACCATAAATATTATGTAAGAACAGAACATTTAAAAAATATTAATAGTAACTTACTAAAAGAATTTGATGAAAAGTTGCTTGCTTTTGCAGTTGGATTTGCAAAATGAATTTCTGCATCACATGAAAATTTGATAGCTTGTAATGTAACTAAGAATATTTTTTGTGTTTGTTTATTAGTGGAGTTACAGAGCATTTTAAAGTTTTTGTTTCTCCTGCAAAAGCCTACAACGGATAAACACTGGGTATCAGGCAATAGATAGTGAAGATTTTTCTAGTCCAAGTCCAAACATTCAAAGTCCTCAAGAAGCAGGACAGCATAACTTTTTGTAAGTTTGTTGATTTTGCAGTTGGTTCATTAGAGGCTCATTTTCAATAATGAAATACTCAGTGTTTAAAGGGCACCAAGATTTGACAGTGTTGTACAAAGGGCACACCTCCCCTGTTGTTGTGACAACTATTTTGCTAATTCTTTATGGAGAAACTTTGGTGCATCGCAACTCGCAAATAAACTTTCCTTGGTAAAGCTGTCATTTTACATTCAACTTGAAATTTAAAATAGTTATATGAATAGGTAAAATGTGATATTTTCACAGTTATTATAACAAAATATCAAGCTTACGAATTGGGTATGCAGTTAATTTTGTATGTTTCAACTGTAAAAAGCAAGGACTCTACTATTCAGCATTTCCTCTTTTATTGCATACAAATCAAATATCAAGCACTATTTAGTGGATAATAATTTGATAGCTGAAATTGTACCTACATGAAAGATCCTATGTTCAGCTAAATGGAAATTAGTCAAGAAATTGGCCTATTAAATACAAGGCTTGCAGGGAATTCTTTTTTTATTTATGTAGGTCATCGGTAGCTCCCGGCCAAATTATTCAATATATGGATGACACAACTCTGTTTCTAAGAAAATTGCTAGGAAGCATTGGAAAAACAATGCTTCGAAAGTTGAAATTCTTGCCCAAAATTTCTTTTAGAATTAAATTTGCCCATTGATATAGATACTCAAAATCTAATTTTATTTATTTTTCAGGGAAAAAGTCACTCCAAAATGCAATCCATCAGTCATAATAAATGAAACAGTCATCAATGAGGATAATGAGACAAAATTCCTAGGAATGCATTTATTGGTAGAATGCTTACTTGGGGACACTCATGTTGATGTTTTTTTGTTGGAAAATATCCTCCGACATTTTTGTCTTGAGAAACTTAAGTGACATTTTTTGTGATGAGTGTACATTAAAAATTGTATATTACGGCCTTATATACCCATACATGTCATGGCATTACTCTTTAGGGTAATAGCAGAATAATTGCAAAACTTGGTTTCGGAGAATCATCTAGGGAGAGTTTTAGAAGGTTCAAGTTGCTGACATTCTTATCCCTCTATGTGTACGAGACTGTCTCGTACTATTGGTACAAATGTAAACCCATTGAGTTTAATCTGATGTAACATGTAGAGGAATTGTATATCTCAATTACATATTATTTACATTATATACATCTGTTTAAATTGTATGTTAAATTAATTTGTATGCTTTAACCAATTTACTTTAGAATTAGTACTAGACTGACAAATGCTATGCAATTTTTAAATTGTTTTACAGCAATAAAGACATGTATTATTTATTGTTCTTAGTACAGCACTAAATTATAAACTATTTGTTTGAAATTTCAATTCACTGATGTCAATCAACTAGTTTTATCTTTTGAATTTGTGTTTAATAATAGCTTTATAAAAATCGCTAATAAAAGTCTCCATGTAATTTTGTCCTTCACTTTTACCTCAAACTTTCAAATTTTTCCAAATATTGTTTTAAAAGTTTTAAAATTTGATAACAAATTATTTAATTTGAATATTATGGTTGGTCTATATATGGTTTACCTCAGGGTTTTGTTCTAGTGCTTCAATGTTTCCTTCTTTCTCGACCCACAAACAACTGGTACTTCAACAATTTTTACTCTAATGAGTAGTGTATTGTTTTATTTAATGAGACATTTGTTTTTAAATATGTTTATTCTAATTATTTTTTTATCAATTAGTTGAGATATATTAACATACTAACATCGAAAGCGGCGCCCATCTGGTGCTGGAAGGAGATTTGTAGGTCCACCTCACGCGCATGGTCAGTGACGGCAAACTGGTCGCAGATGTGGCGTACGGCTCGACGACTGCTAATTTCGGAACCAGGAGTTGGAGCTAGCGTGTGGATCATATAATCAGCTGGATTGTACGCCTCAGGACACGAGTAGCCCAAACTGTAACAGGAAACATGATTCAAGTCTTTTTGCCATATACGCTCACTTAATCTGATTGACTAAAGTTGATACAACTAATTTGTGAGACAGTCGGTAGTAAGTGCTAAAAAAATCTCTGATCTATAAAAATGTTTTTCTTTTAATCTTTTTGCTACCCTCCCATTTCAAACCCCACCAAAACTAGTGCAGGCTGACAATCAATTCTTTTCTACTTCATTCTACACTATGGTATTGAATTTTGGGGAATCCCATTAGTTATAGCAATAACATTTTTAAAGTACAAAGTTTGATCATAAGAACACTATTATTTAGAAACAATGCAATGCATTTATTTTCAATGCAATACAATAATTACAATATCATTTATTTATTTGAAAATACAGTTGCATGGACTAAGCCCTTCTTATTTTAAATCATTTTAATAATAACAGACAACTTTTTTTAAATATATCTATACAATTAAGAAAATGTAACTGTTAAATCATTATATCAATCATCACTACCTCACACTTTTAAGAACATATACTATTTTACTTAGGAACAAAATGGTGTAACAAGCTACCTAACAATATAAAAAGTATTGCAAAAATGTGTAATAGATAAAGTTTATTATTTTATCAATAACTATTGATGTTGTAACTTCAAAATAATTTATATCAATAATAATTAATTTTAGAATGACTATGTACAAGCCTTATCCATACATACATGTCTTAAATATTATGTTATTCATTGTTTTTAGTGTGTAAGATTGACAATATCACCTATTCTTTAGCTATTGCTATGAATAAAAACATTTATTACTTTACAGACATTGATTAATCAAAGAATTTTTGTGTGGAATAGGTCATCTTACAAAAAATGTAATACGAATCCGAATTTACCCCTCAGCCTGTTGTTATAAACTACATTCATTAATTTGGTATTTGTTTATACATGAGTAAAAACAATTTTTTAACATTTACCCATATCTTTCATTCCTTAATTTGATCGTAAATTTAAGTATATTGCTCAAATATTCTATATTTTTTATAATGATAAATGTTTGCAATGAAACAAAGTTAATTGCCTAGCTAGAAACACTCTCTTTGGCCCTTCCTTATGTAAATGTGCTGGATTATCAAAAAATAAACACTCATTTCTGAACTTATGACTGAGTAAAACAAACTCAACAATATATCAGAATGTTTGACTGAATTTTTCACAATGCGACAATGTCATTTGCAATATTATTTAATCTCGTCGCAGATAAACTGCAAATAAACCAATCGGCTCAATAAATATAATTTTAAAGGCTAAATGTGTATTTCTGTTCAGAGAGTTGTTACAAGATGAGGTTTTACGGACCTACCTCTGGAAGAAGTCAAGGGCACCTGAAGAAGTGCCGATGTATGCGATGCGGCCGTCAGCGACCAAGATGACCTGTTGGAACATGGTGAACAGTTCACTGCCGGGCTGGTGGATGGTACAGACGACAGTCTTGCCAGCAGCAGCCATCCCTTGCAAGGCTGTGACAATGGTGGCAGCACTGTACGAGTCCAGGCCAGTCGTTGGTTCGTCGCAGAACAGCAGCAAGGGATCCGTCAGACAAGCTGTTGCGAAGGACAAACGCTTCCTTTCACCCCCGGAGAGCACTGTCTGCATAAATTGATTACATTAAAACATTTTTTATGACATAACCTCATCATTAGTTATTAAAATATTCTGATCAAAACTTTAATCTTTACTGTATTTTCACACTTTAAAACTGAAAAATAACTTTCTGGAATTAAAAATCGTACCAGTTTTTATTGTAAGTGTATAAAACCCTCCACATATATAATAGGCGTAAAACATATAATTAATGTTAAATATTATAAACTATTTTAATTCATCATTGGTCAAAACTTAAGTGTTTATACACATCAGATGTTGACTCAATGAAATGACCTAGTAAACTTTAAGTATTAATTAATTAAGTTTTAATTTCATCCTATTCCTTTAAATTCATTTCTTAAACTTTGTATTTTATCTGTTTATTGTTACTTTTTAACTATATTTTCTTTACTCGTATTATGAGATGTTAAAAACTTAAACAATAACTAGAATATTTCAAATATTTTTCAAATTTCAAAGTAAAAAATAACTATTTATATTTTGTTTTTGTAATAAAATAAATAAATAAAATATAAAAATTATAATAAAAAGTCAGCTTCCCAAAAAACATGACAGTAAGAAAAAAATCAAACTCAGAACAGTCAATTAAGTTAGACACTTAAAAATACCAGGGTGGCAACCACAGGTTAACTTTTAAAATGCTCATTAATGATTAATGAACTAATAAATTACTGAAGTTTATACTCAACCCCAACTTAGTTATATTTTAATTCAATACTTTGAAAACTGTGATTTTGTTTTCAAAATGTATTAACATATTAATTGTTATATTTTATTAACACTATTTTACTGAATGCCTTCACAAAACTGTGTAAATTAATAACAGTTTTGAATTGATACACAATATAACTAGATAAATATTGTAGATCATAATCAGCTAAACTTTATTTTTAATAATTTATCATTTTGATGGATTGGAAATTAATGCCACAATGCTAGTGGCAGTAACTAGGATATTCTTTGTTTGAAGTTTGTTATTGACAATGGAAGGTTTGAAAGGATTTCGGACATTTGCCATCGTTACATGTTACAAAATGTATAACTTAACATTTTGAGGGTTGAAATCCATCCTATCTTCAGCTGATGAAGAGGATAGATTTCAATCCTCAAAACTTGTAACATAACGATGACAAATGTCCAAAATCCTATTATCGTTTCAGCTAGGCTGTGCACTTTCAGTGAAATAGTAAGAGTACTACTACGTCAAAGTATGTGGTTTTAAATACCGGTATCGGTTCATTTCATTATAATTTTGTATTCTACACTCTTTGGGTCTGTAATAGCACGTTAGAATATTTTTGATCATCCCAAAATGGGATGATGGATGCTCCTAAAGTTAAAGATATGACGAGTTGACAAGTTCACTATTGCATTTCCACTCTGATTATTCCCATTGAGTAAAAGTAAGGTGATTTGTGTGACCTTGTCAGAGCCAGGAGTTCCGATTCGCGCATCTGAGCAGTGAGTCAGGCCCAGGATCTTCAGCAGTTGGATGATGATGAATTCCCGTCTCTCTACACTTGTGCGTCTGTCCAACTTTAGTCGAGCCTGCAAAAAAAGTGAAACATTATGTCTAAGAGTTACAAACCTCAAAGTACTTGTATTTAACATTTATGTAAAATTTCCTATATCCAGGAGTCAGTTTCCTGTACCAGAAGTGTTACACCTCTATCTTTGATAAGGCTCAAACGTGGAAAGGCACAGCTTATGTACACTCAAATACCATTTGTACTATGTATATTTGGTAAATAAATGTAAATGTAAGCATTTTTATAATTTAGAGTTTACATTTTTTAAACTTTGAGATTTTACTGTTGAATAACCAGCAACAATATTAGTGAAACTAAAAAGCAGTGGTGTATATGGAGAATTATTATTTGGGGCTCTATGTGGTTTAGGAGGTATAAAATACCCTCCACAACTAGGGGTTTGGGAATCTTTCCCTGAGAAACAGTTGAACTTTAAGACCTCATACCTGTGTTCTAGGTTAAAACAAACTTCTGGGTGCATATTAATGTGTATCTCAAAATTTCGGGGGGGAGAGGTAGGTGGATTTAAGCCCCCCCCCCTTATGCTCATACTCATATTAAAGTTACATTTATGTGTGTATATATATATAATTTGTCACTTTTAAATTAATACATTTCACACAACTCTACAATAAAAATGGAAGCAAAATCTCTAATATTTTAGCATTTTTATGACTGTTGAAAAGAAATTTAAATAGGTACACATACAGCTCATTCTTAAATGGACCCTAGAGAACCACCATCACTCACTGAGAGCGGAAATACCTGCAAAGTTTAAGGTAGTTCAGTTCTTACTAAAGCTTGTTAACTTGACATCAATCATCTATTGTTAGCCAGAAATGCCATTTTTGGGAAGGTTATAGTTTGGAATTGTTTCTTTTGTGTGAAAGTAATAAACACAGGTTCTCATACAATTACATAACTATAAATAATTTTGCAACTTTTCAGCCCAGGAAACCAACAATGAATTATTGACTAAAACCTGCCTGCAAATAGTATATAGGCAATATGGTTACAGTAACTTAAATGCGTCGTAAAAACTGAAGGCACCAAACTTTTCTCTGGATAAATCTGCTTAATGTTTTGGGTTTCTTTTTATTTAAGTTTTAAATCTATAATTTTTAAACAATATTAACTCTTATATAACTAAACATTAATCAACTCTTAATATCTTTGACCTCAGCAAATTAGCAGAAAGCATGAATCATTTCTTTTAAGACAAAATTATGAGAATTAATGTTGAGAAAAAATAACAGATTTTGCGATTTGTAAAAAACTGAAAATAATTTCGTGGCATAGTTAAAAACTATAAATTAGAAGGTCAGAATAATTTTATCACTAAAGCTCGAAATAATAACAAGACCTCTAAAATAAACAAGCTAAACTGATTTGTACACGGAATATTACACCAATTTTAGTTTATGTTTATGACATATGTTGACAAACTTCACTAACTCAGTACGATGTGACAATGAATCATACAGTATGTTTATGAACACATCATAATTTTTCATGCTCATTGCTGTAAAAGTAAACTACATATCTTGTCCTTTAAATCAAATTCCATTAAAATTTAATAGCTTCCTATAAGGATATTTTACAATAAAGGGCCTTCAATGGTAAAATGATTTTTTTTACATTTCAAGATATGATGTATGATCTCTTTCGTCAGGTGAATAACTAACATAAAAACATACAGACTACAAACTAGATTAAAGTATACAATTCATACCAATGCGCTGTAACACGCATAAGTCATAAATCATAACCAACTTGTGAACTTCGTACATATTATCTGTAAAATATGCAACTAGTAAAATTAAAACTAATTATTACAAACTGAATTAAAGAACAAAGGCCTTTAATAGGTCTGCTCACAATAGCCAACCAGAGACCACCGTTGATGGCTGGTTATTACAAACTGAATTAAAGAACAAAGGCCTTTAATAGGTCTGCTCACAATAGCCAACCAGAGACCACCGTTGATGGCTGGTTATTACAAACTGAATTAAAGAACAAAGGCCTTTAATAGGTCTGCTCACAATAGCCAACCAGAGACCACCGTTGATGGCTGGTTATTACAAACTGAATTAAAGAACAAAGGCCTTTAATAGGTCTGCTCACAATAGCCAACCAGAGACCACCGTTGATGGCTGGTTATTACAAACTGAATTAAAGAACAAAGGCCTTTAATAGGTCTGCTCACAATAGCCAACCAGAGACCACCGTTGATGGCTGGTTATTACAAACTGAATTAAAGAACAAAGGCCTTTAATATGTCTGCTCACAATAGCCAACCAGAGACCACCGTTGATGGCTGGTTATTACAAACTGAATTAAAGAACAAAGGCCTTTAATAGGTCTGCTCACAATAGGCAACCAGAGACCACCGTTGATGGCTGGTTATTACAAACAGCTGTGATAAGATTGCAGATCTCGAAACATGATTATACCTTTTTATTTAATGTAACAATGGCAATATCAATTCAATTGTGCACCTGACAAGACAATGAGAATGCCTATTCACCTAGATCATACTGTAATTTGTATTACAGGTGTCGCTGATGTCGAAACAATGTTAAGAGATCGTTTTGAGCTTCTTTGTCACATCTTTTTTTATCTCTTCAGACAAACATTCCAGATGCTGCAATCAGAGGAAGGAGGATTGAGAACTCAACATTCACATCGAATAAACCCTTCCCATCATAGCTAAAATTCTTTTATGTATTGTAAATATTCCGAGATCACCTTGAAGTTCTGTATTACAGTAGTTTATTGAAGTTGTTTAGCCATACACTCTATACTTTTTTTTTGTAAAATCATTTTATAAATTTAGTGAAATTACTAAACTAAAATATTAATTTTGTTTATTGATGTTTGTAACTGTTTATGTTTTGTGGTTTACTAAATTCTCTTCAAATTTTAAAAAAATCCTTGGAAAAATAGGTTAGAATCATCTTGGTAAGTTAAAAACTGGCTTATATTTTACCAAATAAACTTAATTATATTCCTTTCTAATTACATAAAATAATGAATTCATATCAGTGTTTCTGCTTGAAGCTCACCATAAAGCGAAGGTACTCTGTTACAGTGAAGCTGTCAATGAAGAGGTCCTGCTGGTCCATGAAACCGGAGATGTTCCGCATGTAAGGTCCGAGGGGTCGGCCATTGACGCGGATGTCTCCGTCCACCACCATCGCAGCTAGAAATAGAGTTCACCAGTAGCAAACAATTCACTGGAGCAAAGCTGAAAAAAAATTTAATCCTACTCTTTCCAATTTTCATTTCGTCTCTATATTGTAAAGGTATCAAAATCTAGGGCCAAATCAACTTTAATTAAATAGTTTTACTGATCGATTGTGTAAACCTCTTCATCACAAAACTTGCACCATAATTTAATTCAACTTGAACAAATATCTTTTATCTTGAACTGTGCATACAAAAAATTGGCCATAACAATCATAAAACTTACAGCAGGAAAATATAAAAAATACTGTAAATGTAAGTTTCAACATGAATACAATTAATTGTTTACTGTTTGTAGCATTTAAAATTATTGTCAAGTTCTCAATAGGTTTATTCAGGAAGATATTAATAATGCAACAACTTCTTTAATAAAATGTCTTATTAAATGTGTAGGCATCAGAGTCATTCACAAAGTCTTACTATATTCAGGCTAAAAATCATGCAAAGAGAGTATTTGATTTGTACTGCCATGATTAAGGCAAGGATATATTTGATCACTTATATAAACCGTAAAATCTCTAAAAAATTATTTAATGCCAGTTTTATAAAAACAGCCTTCGATTTTCCTATGTTGATTGTGTAGAATTTATAATAAACAACGTTCAGTGAAAACTAAATAAAAACTTTAGTCTTAGTTCTTAGGTTTAAGCAGCTGTGGTTATGACTTATTTTTGTTTGAATGCTTTTGGATATACACAAT
The DNA here is from genome assembly GCF_021130785.1 of Homalodisca vitripennis. Classification (NCBI taxonomy): domain Eukaryota; kingdom Metazoa; phylum Arthropoda; class Insecta; order Hemiptera; family Cicadellidae; genus Homalodisca; species Homalodisca vitripennis. Next base: position 130,052,601 of record NC_060213.1, read on the forward strand.
TATAAATCATTATTGCAGAGGTACTCACCAGCAAAATATATAGAATTTGAGAAACAGTAAAACCTGTTAACAATACTACTATTATTATAATTACCTGTGGTTTGGTAGGCCAAGGCTGCCATAAGTGTGCTTTTTCCAGCTCCACTGAAAAAATAATACTGCAGTGTTTACGATAACAGGACATGTCTCATTCTCTTAACCCAAATAACAACCAGTGTATTTCTATCTAAATAAATAAATTCAATAAATTGTATTTTGTATACATTGTAAAAGATAGTCTTACCACTTATAAAGATTAATTATCACATTTATTTCAATTACTAGCTCGTTTTTTGAAGTGAAAAACCTGTAAGTTTAACACCATAAGAACAATGTTAAACCTAAAACGCATTCAAGCCCTTATTACTGGGTCATAAAATCATGGGAGATATATCATTCTAAAGATCTATACAGTGCACATCTAAACACTTTTTAGTCTTTATATATATATATATATATACACTTTTTCAATATTTAAAACATAAAGTACAAAATAGTTTAAAATTTTTTCTGAATCTATATATCTATATATATAAAAATGAATGTTTGTATGTTTGTCCTTTATGGAATCGTGAACTATTGGACCGATCATGATGAAAATTTGTACGTATATGTATTTTTCCACGGAGAAGGTTTATAAGCTATGCCCATCCCTTTCCCGATTCAGGATTCCGCCCCACTGGTTACAGAAATACCCATAAGAAATGCATTGCAGCAAACATATGTTAACGTCTTTTCAAATTTTTAATCAGCTGTTCTTTGTAAACATATATTACACTTATAGTTTTAAAGCATAGAGTAAGCTTAAGAGAAACGACAAATTTTGTTTTAAACTGTTTTTGCAATCACTGTTAAACATAGACTTTACTATCCAGATAATACAATTCAAATTTGACGTAAAAATTCACCTTTAACTGCAATATTTATTTAATATAAACCATGCTCATGCTTGATCAGAAGAGTAATGCAGATATCATAATTACTATCTTACGTTGGCTACAAATATAAAGAATTTTATAAAAATCAACCTTAGTTGTTTTTTTTTGACAGAAGTATGGTTCTCAAAACTCCGTGTGTACATATTCTCTCGATCGAGACAACAAAGCAAGCTCAATCGTGGCATCGGAGATATATAACTAATTTAATCTAAAATTTATTATAGTAAAAAAAAAAATTTACTAAGTAATATAAGGACTTCGGTTCTTAAGATTTGCGTGCGAAGCCGTGGGTAACAGCTAGATAGAGGCAGGAATATGGTACATACCTTCATAATACGCCCAAGAGGCTCACGATGGAACGACTATCAATTATCTCAGCAATGTTTAGAATGTGATAGAAAAAGAATAAGTGAATATAGTGTACTGTTTTCAACGGGAAATTGCGTGCGAAGCCGCGGGCAACTTTTGCAAAAAATTATTGAAATGCGCAGCAAAGCGCGCCGGGCCCGCTAGTAGATATATAAAATTGAATGTTTGTGTTTTTGTCCTTTATAGACTCAGAAACTATTTGACCGATCATTATGAAAATTTGTATGTATATGTATTTTTCCACGTAGAAGGTTTATATGCTATGCCCATTGATGTAACTCACCACCAGGAGGCGCTGTAAAATATATAAGTTATCAAAGCGCCTGCACATTGTAAACTACAATTACGAGATAGTTGTGTATAATAACCACACACTATGTGAAGGCGCTAAAATTTTATGAATATTTGTCTTTCAAATGAATTTCTGTTTGGCCTTATAGCTTGAATGTTAGACCACTTTATTATTAAGTACATGTACGTGTACAATGGCTATAAACATACACTTTTGGCAGATTTTCTTGATAGTGTCAACAAGGTAAACTCTACATCGGCGTTGACAATATAATTCACTTGAACCAGAAGTGCTCATACACGAGCAAAGCTTACAAAAAGCGTGCGAAGCCGCGGGGAACAGCTAGTAACAAATAAAAATAAAGAAAAACTGAAAAGCGATTGGATGCAAATTAATTATTTCTTTAAAATTAGACATCTCCCATGATTCTGTGATTGATAATAAGAGCTCAAAATTAAATTTTATTCCCATAACACATTTTATAAGGGATTAAAATCAAAGGTATTTACTGTAACTATAGTATATGTTAATTACAAGGGAAAATAAGTTTTAGAAAATAGATTTATAACGATTCTTGCTTCAAAACTCTCGCTAGAACAGACCCAAATAGCACTAGTTCCAAATAAGGTCATGGGTATAGTATCAAATATTTTATGATTGTTTTTACTTCCTCTATGTTACCTTGCTCCCATCAATGCAACAAGAGTGCCAGGCGGTACAGCCCCTGAAACTAAACACACTAAAGTGAGTATATATATATATATATATATATATATATATATATATATATATATATATATATATATATATATATATACAGGGTGAGTTTTTTAAAGTGATCCAATAGCTAACTTTTTAATTACATGACTTAGCACCACACTTTAAATTTGGAACTTGCTCAAAGTTTCACTCAGGAATACACTTTCAAATTTTTTGAAGATGGCCGCCATTTTCCAATATGGTGGCCAACTTTAAAATCTTTTATGGAACACCCTGTATTTTATGTTGTTTTTAGATTCTACTCTACAAAATAAGACATTTTTGCTTCTGAAAGTTTTTCTATATCTCTAATGGTTCAGGAGCTACGTGGACTGGAAGTTTTCATAATTTTTTCCAATATGGCGCCCAACTTTAAAATCTTTTATGGAACACCCTGTATTTTATGTTGTTTTTAGATTCTACTCTACAAAATAAGACATTTTTGCTTCTGAAAGTTTTTCTATATCTCTAATGGTTCAGGAGCTACGTGGACTGAAAGTTTTCACCATCAGTCCGAAAAAATCCGAAAACTTCCAGTCCACGTAGCTCCTGAACCATTAGAGATATAGAAAAACTTTCAGAAGCAAAAATGTCTTATTTTGTAGAGTAGAATCTAAAACAACATAAAATACAGGATGTTCCATAAAAGATTTTAAAGTTGGGCGCCATATTGGAAAAAATTATGAAAACTTCCAGTCCACGTAGCTCCTGAACCATTAGAGATATGGAAAAACTCTCAAGTACAAAAAGGTTTTATTTTTTAGAGTAGAATATAAAAACAACATAAAATATAGGGTGTTCCATAAAAGATTTTAAAGTTGGCCACTTATTGGAAAATGGCGGCCATCTTCAAAAAATTTGAAAGTGTATTCCTGAGTGAAACTTAAAATTGAGCAAGTTCCAAATTTAAAGTGTGGTGCTAAGTCATGTAATTAAAAAGTTAGCTATTGGATCACTTTAAAAAAACTCACCCTGTATATATTATTACTCCACATTATAGGGTTATCTTTATGTTAGAATAATTATTAATGGTAAACTAAAACCCTTTTTTGAAAATTAACTTTATTTCATACACGTGTTTCGGTATAAACCATCTTCAGTGTGTACATGAACCTCTAACTATATAATAAATAAATAAACAACTAAATATACATATTTGGACCATTTAAACAGATGTTAAATTTATATGACACAGTTTTAATTTTGATTAGTATTCTGTGTTTAAATATTTTCTCAAAGATAGGATTTGTCTTATTTTTATATTGCTATTTAATATGTTGTGAGGATCTTTGTTATAATTTAGATAAATATGTAATTCTTCTTTCGTGTTTAACTTTTCTCCTTTCCTTTCGATATCCAAAATTTCCATGTTCTTTTCAATATTTTTGTAGTTATGTCCAGTTTCTAATAAATGTTCAGCGAACTTAGATTTTATTGTAGACATGTCATTTGTTTTCAAAGCTTGTATATGTTCTTTAAACCTTTTATTAAAATTTCTGCCAGTTTGCCCAATATAATAGCTTTCACAGTCATTATAGTTAATTTTGTATACTCCACATTGTTTGTATAATTCTTGTTTGTCGTCTTTTTGGTTTACTTTGTTTTCAATAAGTTTAAATGTACATATTTTAACGAATTAGAAGTAAGAATAATTTCTTAACAGTGCTTATGTACAATATGCATTGAAACTTTTATGATGCTCATCAACCATATTATTTTTTGGAGAACTGAAAGAATAAATAAGCATTATTGATCCCCCAATCAAAAAATATCACACCAGCACCAGCATATTGATGTACTTTTAAATGTGCATGTACAAACTGAATTTTGAAACAAAATACATATAGTATAATTAATCAAAGTACTGACCATTGTTGATGATCTTCCTGTACTCTGTGGAAGAGGACTTGAACAGGCTTTCCTTTTTTATCTTAGCGTACACGGAGAGATCTCGCCAAGTTAGAGTCAGGCCGGGCGTGCAGGTGTTTCCACTGGATTGGTTCCCCGACAGCTTTTCTCTGCTCTGCACAAAACATACTGCTAATACTCAAGTATTCATTTCCATTATACTTAGTAGATTCAAGTACTGGGTTTCATGCTCTTGGCTGATTCACTTCCAAGACTTACTTGACTGGTGGAGAACTGAACGGGTGGTGGAGGTGTCACTCTTCTCAGCCGAAGAGGTCCCTGTGAGACGGAACTTTTCTCGATTGTGAACATTGTGAGGGTCTATAAAGCCGCCATCTTGGATCTATAAAAATATAGAACATTCACAATTTACTTAGAGATTACTTGGTCCATAGTTCTTACTGGCAGTGATAAAATCGGATATTCTCTTAACCCGTTGGCCTATTTTGACAAGACAATCACGTTACCAAATGGTTCACCATTCTCTCACAATATATCAACACTATTCAGTCTTCTGTGTTCTGTGAAATAAAAGGAACGGAATAGTTAAATTTCCTTTGCAGTAGTCTTTTTCTACACTGCACTTTGGAGTGGAAAAATAAACAGATATGAGTTAGTGACGGCTGATTTAAATAAACAAACAGTTTGTGTGTAAAAATAGTTATAATATTGTAGCGTACTTACTTTATGTCTTGAGTTGCAATATTTTAGTTATTTCTTTGAGAGTAAAACATTAATTTCTTTCTTTTTGATGTCTTTGTTAATGGCAAAAATAAAAAAAAACATTTTTCAATAGAAAAGATGCATTTGATTTATAAATTGACACAAAAAATAATAATATGATATTTACCTAAGAAACGCTATTTAGATATTTAAAACAAGGAAACAGAAGATATAGAATATTGAAAAATGACAAGAAACTGATTATTATTTTTAAATTAATGCAAATTATTATATTTTTAACTAATTAGTATTTTTTTGATATTTTAATCTAAAAAATACCCTAACTAAAAATCTAACTGAAAAATTACATAAATTCACAAAATTAAAATTGAATCTTTAAGTTTTATTTTTTGTTTTAAATAAATATGTAGTTTAGGCTGACTATACAAAGTTTCTGTAAATTATAAAAAACAGAATTAAAGTAATAGAATTATTTTAATTTCAATTAAATGTTTCAAGGACCAAATTAATTCGATTATCTGTGTGGTTCTGAAGCTGTATGAACTATGGTAGTAAGCCAATGGGTTAAGAGTGGGAAAGAGGGAAACCGTATTAGTGTCCCTTTGCCAACATACACAGAATATACAATTGTAAATAAACACTTTTGCAATGATGAATATAATTCTTATTCATAATTACACATGTTAGTTTATGACTGGTTTGTTACTTCCTATGGCTATTTTCAGACAGTGTTTTAGAGTGGTTAATACGTACTGAACTAACAGCTGGTGGTGGCACTGGAATAACATTACCCAGCAGTGTGTGCATAATATAAACTATTACATACTTCTGTGCATCTCTACACTGCAGCCTGTCCGGAGCCTCCTCTAGAGGATTTGTCGACCCTCGCGTCCCGACGCGAACACACCGTCACACGCGCACCCGGCCTACCTGCCGTCCCTGTGCTGATGACTCACATAGTAGGCTTTAGTCAACAAAACTGCAAATTTGTATATTTTGTATTTTATGTTAATAGTTTTGTAAATTTTTAATTCTGCATTTTATTTCATGAACATGCCTACGACATTCCTGACGTGTCTTAGCAATATATATTTGCTAGTTTTGAATATTTCAGGAAAAACGCAATTACAAAAACTTAAATTTATTGCGTGTGTTAAAACGGGTGCGACAAGATTTTAGATATATTTTAAGAAGAGAACAGTAAATTTGTCAAATCCAGATGATTTCTTATTCTTTACGAGTTTAATAACATTAATTCTAGTAACATAACGAGTAATTAAATAATTATTATTTTACTATATAGTAAAATATTTAATCGTGCTTATAAAATTAAGAAAATAATAAAAATTGTTAAACCCTTTCATTTTAGATCATTAATATTTTCCACGGTGACAATTCGTATAAACCTTAACCTTGCGAATTTCTAACAAAAAACCCATCCATAAACCACACATAAGCATAGCCTAATTCAGATCTCTTCTTTTCAGTTTGGAGATAAATCTCCTATTATCTGGCGAGAGATGGTCGTTTACGTAAAATGTCTGATTGGAGAAAACAATATTTGCTTGAGCCGCCGTGATGGTCTTTTCATCGCGGGACTTGCTGATCCACGCGTCCTTCAGCTTCCTGCTCTGGAACTGCACGACCAGGGATGGCTCGCGTTTACTGTTGTAGGATGGAACTCTGTGGGCTGCTTCAATGTGGTTGTCCAAGACCTCCACTTCCAACGCCCCTCCCCATGTATTTCCCCAGGCTCATCACGTCTCCAGAGTTCGCACCCTCTCCCGTAGCTCGATTACAGTGTTGCCTTCCCCACGACCTTTACAAGGCTCATCACGTACGTATTCTTGGGCCGTTACTGGTACACCGCTGATCTCGATGTTGTTACGCCGAGTGTACTGCTCCAGAGTGCGGACCCTCTCCCGCAGCTTTATTACAGTGTTGCCCTCCCCACGACCTTCACAAGGGTTATTACGTGATCTTGGGCCGTTACTGGTACACCGCTGATCTCGATGTTGTTACGCCGAGTGTACTGCTCCAGAGTGCGGACCCTCTCCCGCAGCTTTATTACAGTGTTGCCTTCCCCACGACCTTCACAAGGGTCATTACGTGATCTTGGGCCGTTACTGGTACACCGCTGATCTCGATGTTGTTACGCCGAGTGTACTGCTCCAGAGTGCGGACCCTCTCCCGCAGCTTTATTACAGTGTTGCCCTCCCCACGACCTTCACAAGGGTTATTACGTGATCTTGGGCCGTTACTGGTACACCGCTGATCTCGATGTTGTTACGCCGAGTGTACTGCTCCAGAGTGCGGACTCTCTCCCGTAGCTCGATTACAGTGTTGCTCATCTCATCGTGTTCAACACGCAGTTTCTCATTTTCCTTTTCAGAGAGGCTACTTCTCTACTTACATTTCCAATTGATTATGATAATTTCGGAGAACTAGAAGGGAGTGCAGAGACCTCACCCACGCGTGCTATTTCAGAATACATCGGTAAGGTTGAAAATGGTATTCCTAGAGATATCAAGTCCTTTTGGTCTCATGTTTGGTAGCCTTAAAAGTTCTCCTAAACGTTCCGACACACATGACTTTAGACAAAAAGGAAGCTGCTGATCCTACTAGCAAGTGTGATTTGTTTGCTCGGTATTTTTCTTCAGTATTTAGTGATACTAAACAGTTCCTATTCCTAGATTTGATTATGGTTGGAACCAAACATTATCCAGCTGTTCAATAACAACCTTGGATGTCCAACAGACCCTCGAATCACTGGATGCCAGGAAGAGTGCTGGCCGGATGATATACCACCACGAGTTCTAAAACAGTGTGTCTCCAATACTTGCAGTTCATTTAACAATTCTCTTCAGGCCTCTACTTGCTTCTGGAGTCTTTCCATCAAACTTGAAGCAGAGCTATGTAATCCCAATATTTAAGTCTGGAGATAGAGGGAACATAAGAGACTATAGACCCATTGTGATACAGTCTGCTCTCGCTAAGGTGTTTGAAAGTATCATCTTGAACAATATATATTCTCAACTCAAGAGTCGCATCTGTTTGGAGCAACATGGTTTCTTGAAGGGCCGCTCTACCACAACCAATCTACTGATGTTTCAGGAATATATAATGTCAGCTTTTGCAAATTCCTCACAGGTAGATTGCATATATCTAGATTTTAGCAAAGCATTCGATAAGATTAATCACAGTCTACTTATATCAAAGCTTGAAGGCTATGGCATTTGGGGACCTCTGCTTCGTTGGATGAGTAGCTATTTGCGGAACGTACTCTTATAGTCAAGTACGATGGAGGTAACGTCCTTGCCATTCTCTGTCCCCTCAGGTGTACCACAGGGATCTCATCTGGGCCCACTGCTTTTTAAACCTGTTTATCAATGATATTTCTAGTGCAATATCATCGAAGTTTCTTCTGTTTGCTGATGATATTAAGGTTTTCAGCAGGGTTACATCTCCTCATGACCAAGAGGAACTCCAACATTCCCTTGACAGGATAAGTAACTGGTGCAGAGTAAATGCTATGGAGCTTAATATAGCCAAGTGTCTTGTCCATCAGCTACACTCGAAGCAACACAGCCAGGCCCTTTGACTATTCTCTAAATGGATCCCCTCTTAAGATAGTAGACAGAGTCAGGGACCTCGGAGTTATTATGACACCCTCCCTAAGCCCTTACGAACACATAATGCATGTTACAAATAAGGCCTCTTCTATGCTTGGGTTTTATTGCCCGAACTTGCAAAGACTTCAGATCCCCCTCTACATTGGCTATCCTCTATAAGACTCTTGTGCGTCCTTTGTTGGAGTACTGTTCCGTTGTTTGGTCTCCATATCAAGCAAGGCCACATTGTGCTGCTGAACAGAGTACAGTGCGTTGCTTATAAGACTTCTTGGAGTCAAACTGGGATATAATTATCTTGCAACCCCCGTCGCTGAGATTGAGATGCTATATGGACTGCAAACCTCTCCAGGAAAGAAGAAAATATATTGATATTTTATTCCCTGTACAGGCTGGTGAAACGGCTTCCTCCTCGACTGCCCTCATCTAGTCTCGGATATAGACTTCTCTATACCAAGAGGTACCCGCTCTAAGACACTTTTCTGCAGAAGATTTAGGCCCACATATTATGCATCAAACCATGGAATATGCAGACTTCTAAAACTGGGTAGCGAGGCAGCGCACATCGACTTTTTTCACGATTCAAAATACACCCTGAAAAACAAATTATTAAATGTAAACACCTAACACATGCTTAAACAGATCCACTTACAGTAACTAACAGCTATGATTGTATTAATTATTGATAGTATATTGTTGAGTTTCTAAATTTTATTAATGTTATAGCATTGGTCAACTATTTATTTATCGTTGCTGTTACTGTATTGTTATTATTCCTTGTTATTTATTGTTGTTTTTGTTATTTATATTTATTATAGTATATCACTCTGTTATTGCCTATGTTGTTTTAAGTTAGAGCTTACATAAGACTGTGTATATTGATTATGATTTGTCATCTTGATTGCTAAGTACTTGATTTGTTGAATTACTTTTGTAAAAATGGTGGAACCGTTGAAATAAATAAATAAATAAATAAATAAATAAATAAATAAATTAATGCATAACTCTGATCCATCTTATCAGGTATATACTGTAGTTAATCAGTTGAGCTCCCCATTTCACCGCTGACCGACTTAACTCTGCAAACACTTCTTTTTTTATGTAGTCCAAAATTGTTTTCAAGTATTCTTTGGTTATATTCGTGTCTATTGTCGTAGATCAAACACTAGAGGCTTCACTTCTGCAATCCTTGCATTTCCAGTCTCAGGAGGACCTAGTGTACCTACCTTCTTCTTTTACACATTTAAAATGGAGAATATTTACACGCACATTGCACTTCACACTTTCGGATTTTTCTTCACGGGTTGTTTTAGACGCCTCAAGAAAGAAAGACATTATTATAAAAATATCATAAAAAGTTACAGACTGTCAATATGTATGATTTGCCGTCACACACACAAGCGCAATCTGGTTTACTTAATCCGGCGAAAGGAACTCACTGAGCACGTCTTATCAGTTCGACTTGAACTGAACTGACTAAAGGAGAATGATAATTTGAAAGGAAAAACTACAAGTGAAAGAGAACATCCAAGTTAATGGATAATGTACAATATATATCAACAAGACATACATACATATCTCAACATCAATAACACCCTGTTTGGCAAAGATAGGCGTTTTTGCAAGAGCACTAGTCTTTCCCTTACAGTCCATCCCTTTGGTATTTCCCATAACCCATTTTTAAATTAATTTCTAGATTAGTGTAAACAGGTACTCATTGATTGGATGATAAAAGGGTTTTTTTCAAAACAGTTGAATATATAACACGATCTGACACCTCATACAGGTGGTCTTGTTCTACAAACTACGGTTACTGTGTACGGCTCATTAACTGTCCAACGGTATTGTACAAAGACGATAGCAAGAAAAGCGTGTATAACACGATCTGACACCTCATACAAGTGGTCTTGTTCTAGAACCTACGGTTACTGTGTACGGTTCATTAACTGTCAAACGGTATAGTACAAAGACGAAAGTAAGAAAAGCGTGTATAACACGATCTGGCACCTTATACAAGTGGTCTTGTTCTACAGACTACGGTTACTGTGTACGGTTCATTAACCGTCCAACGGTATAGTACAAAGATGATAGCAAGAAAAGCGTGTATAACACATTCTGACACCTCATACAGGTGGTCTTGTTCTAGAACCTACGGTTACTGTGTACGGTTCATTAACTGTCAAACGGTGTAGTACAAAGACGAAAGTAAGAAAAGCGTGTATAACACGATCTGACACCTTATACAAGTGGTCTTGTTCTACAGACTACGGTTACTGTGTACGGTTCATTAACTGTCCAACGGTATAGTACAAAGATGATAGCAAGAAAAGCGTGTATAACACATTCTGACACCTCATACAGGTGGTCTTGTTCTAGAACCTACGGTTACTGTGTACGGTTCATTAACTGTCCAACGGTATAGTACAAAGACGAAAGTAAGAAAAGCGTGTATAACACGATCTTGCACCTTATACAAGTGGTCTTGTTCTAGAACCTACGGTTACTGTGTACGGTTCATTAACTGTCAAACGGTGTAGTACAAAGACGAAAGTAAGAAAAGCGTGTATAACACGATCTGACACCTTATACAAGTGGTCTTGTTCTACAGACTACGGTTACTGTGTACGGTTCATTAACCGTCCAACGGTATAGTACAAAGATGATAGCAAGAAAAGCGTGTATAACACATTCTGACACCTCATACAGGTGGTCTTGTTCTAGAACCTACGGTTACTGTGTACGGTTCATTAACTGTCAAACGGTGTAGTACAAAGACGAAAGTAAGAAAAGCGTGTATAACACGATCTGGCACCTTATACAAGTGGTCTTGTTCTAGAACCTACGGTTACTGTGTACGGTTCATTAACTGTCAAACGGTGTAGTACAAAGACGAAAGTAAGAAAAGCGTGTATAACACGATCTGGCACCTTATACAAGTGGTCTTGTTCTAGAACCTACGGTTACTGTGTACGGTTCATTAACTGTCAAACGGTGTAGTACAAAGACGAAAATAAGAAAAGCGTGTATAACACGATCTGATACCTCATACAAGCGGTCTTATTCTACAACCTACGGTCACTGTGTACGCATTACTTGTCAAAAGGTATAGTACGAAGACGAAGGTAAGAAAAGCGTGTATAACACGCTCTGACACGAGAAGGTGTTCGTGTGTGAGCAGTTTTTAATTATGTAAAACTAGCGTGCGGTGACATACTATATGTCTAGGAAGCCCACAAAAACTCCTTATTAGCTCAGTATGACCGCAGTGCAGGCAGGAGGCGTGGGCTGTCGGTAGCTTACAGCTGAGTAGCGACCGGTAAGTGATACTCGCGGTACTCGCCGAGTTTTTGCCGCTCGGACTCGGTGATTCTCGGGTTTTGACCTGAATTATATCATCAGTCAGCCAAGGGCACCTTGGCATGTAGCCTAACTGTTATAGACTACTTCTTCAGTCAGTTCATTTTACGATGCATAGGAACAGAAACTGTTGTTACTGAAAGACACGTTAATCCCAAAAAGGTTACTACTGTCAAGCAATTGTATGTTGGTGTTATGACAATGTTCAACAATGAACATTATAAATTGTCAAACATTTACGGAATGTCACAAAAATAGAAGCGCATTATGCAGGAATGAATTCAGTCAGTAGTCACCTCCAGTTAGTAGATGATAAATCGAAACTGCCAATAATTTGCATCCACATGTAAGACGAGTTGAAAGAGCGGGGCTTAATCGTGATTGGCTGAAAATTAGCCAACCATTAGTTCACTGAAACAGGTTAATCCATGTCACATCACACCCCTCCTTGTAATTTAACAAGAAATACAGTATCACGATAAAATAAAACCAAATTTAAACTGTTTATCTCACACTTTCATTAGTGTAAAATGAAAAAATAATTTTTAATTGGTACGATTATAGTCAAATTTAAAATTAGATTAATTTTATTATTACAGATTTGTGCAGTATGCCAAAAAGGGGAAAGGCATTATGATCGAAGAATTAAATTTATAAGTCTACATTTCAACTTTTACGATACTCGGCTAAATGCATCGCAATTCCCTAGGAGATTTTCGTCCCGGTCTTACGGTTGATGAAAATAAGAAATACAAATCTGTTGTACCTGAATCAGCATTTTTTACATTAAATACGAGTCACTAAATGCAAAGTTGTTATAGTAATAAATATTTTACTCCCGTGAGAATATTTTATTACTTATCTCCGGTGATTTAACCGCACTCCTTCCCCCAAAATACAATGACACCAATCCTTGACTAAAATCATCAAGTAGCGAACTATCCCTTATGACATGTTAAGTCACAATTGAACCAAATTATGTTCAAAGAAGTCAGAAACGGCATTTGAAAGGCATAAAACATTTTCAGAGCCAAATAATCGGGAATCATAAATTTGTAAGAGGTTACCCCCTCCCCCCAAAAAACGTGTTCTTTTTATCAAGCAATGATTTGTCAAAGCTTTTCCGGCTGAGCACTCGACCGTTTTTTATTTCCTAATGGTAGTCTTTACTTTTCCCCGTTATTTTCGCATATGGTTTCAATTACAGTACTTATATTTTTCAAAAAAAATGTGTATATATATATATATATATATATAAAATTTAGAAGCTGTACATATCCATAAAGCATTATTAATTACAACATTCTGCAAAACTACTCCTTTTCACCATATATGTATATAGATAGGCTATACACATGTCCGTATTTAGTGATTGTGCGCCCCTGTGCCAACAGTCGTTCACCCCCCCCCCCCCCATTAATTTACACCTCACACATATGACACCAATATATGATTTAACATAGATGTAACAACTATTTTTACTTCGTGTTTTTCAATAAATTATAATTAAATTTCAAAAATAATCCACTGTTAGTTCTAAGGTTTGTTGAATTAAATATGGAATAAAAATCAAGATCTTTTTGAAAATAGGCCTTGTTTTTATTTTGGAAATATTACAGACAGCAAGAACAATAAATATTGTGAAAAATTATAAATAGCTTAATTTGGCAAAATTGTCAATTATTTCATCAAAACCTCGACTGTTTTGATTCAATGCAAAGCAATGCCGCACAAACTGCTTCTTAGCAAGCAATTAATTTTTAAACTTTCCATTGCTGGTCCATATGAGAAATGGTCAAATATATTATATATAAAAAAATTATATATTAAAACAACAGTTATTACAGCTTCTTCTTGAAATCCTGTACACAAATATTGCAACACTTAGAAGTCTGGTGGTTTGCTCGTTTTAGCAAAGTATGTACAAGGAAACCGGTGTTAAAGATTCAAATTTTAGATATGAGTTTATAAGATTACAGTCCAAGATAATGGCTTAAGAGCTCCACAACGTGACCAATGCCGAATCTTGTAACCCGCCTTATATAAGTTATTATAATAATTTTAACAGCTTTTATCCGTGTAATTCAATATTTCTAAAATTACATTTAGTCATGGCGGAGCAAGTACTTTTTGTGATTCAATGTTTGTTGAAATTAAATTCGGCTATTGCCATTTATACAAATTTAATTAATGTAAATAAAAGTCGTTTGACAGGTATTTAGTCTTTCGATCATATGTTAGTTTGGTTATTTAAACGCATATGTGACAGAAATGGCCAAATAAAAAATAATTTAATAGTAAAAAGTAAGCTCTCTGTGGTGTAGTGGTAGCGCACTCACCCGGTAAGTGAGAGATCCGAGTTCAAGATCCGGCGGGGGAAGTACTTTTGTGATTCAATATTTTAATGAAATTAAAATTATATTAACATTTTATAAAAAATCGGATCACAAATTTTTAAGATACGCCTTTTCACAGTCGAAGTTTGGTTGAAAAGTGCCAAAAACTTGTACGTTTTTATGTTAGCGAAATAAAAAGTGGAAGTCATTGTTTCTAAATTAGTTACTTCACATGTCTAAGCGCATATATTAACAAGCAACATTATAATGATTTAATTGTAACTTTACTATCTAGTTCGTGGTTCAAGCTGACAGTATGTTGAATCTCGGGTTTCTATACTTTTTGATCCGAGATTATTAGCGGCTCGGTATTCTCTCTAGAACAATATCTATTGGTGTAAACAAATCTACGTGAGTACGTTACGGTGCGCGCTCATATATTAATTTATTAAAACATAACGTACTATAATTATTTTAATGGTAAGAAATATTTTATTATGAACGTGAAAAATAAAATTTAAAATTTTGCCGCCCCACAAATCTTGGCGCCCTGTGATAGCAGAAGAGCACGGCCTAAATACGCGCCTGGGTAAACACATAATGAGCTAACGGAGGTATTGCGAAAAAAATAATAACAAAATTATAAGATCTGTTTTGATACACACACACACACACACACACACACACACACACACACACACACGCACGCACACACACACACACACACGCACACACACACACACACACACACACACACACACACACACACACACACACACACACACACACACACACACACACACACACACACACACACACACACACACACACACATATATATATACGGGCTGAGACTGTGGGGCAGCTGTTCTAAATAAAAATTTGAAAGAGTATTTAGAATTCAAAAAATTGATGAGCAGCTGGGGTTAAATTTGAAGTTAGTTAAAATGATTGGTCAAGTACTTTAGTTCTGTTCTAAATTGTAATCAGCATAGCTGAAAACCTTTTAATGACTGAAATGACTTGCATTTAAATTGATTTATAAAGTTTAATTCATTTTATTACATATACTATATATTGACAATTGTATACAATTTGCTTAAATTGTGAACACAATAAACATTTATTATTATTATATTTATGTATAAAATGTAAGTGTAAATGTGTTTTGTAAAACGGTCTACCTAGATATTATGTAGGCTACACAGCCTTTTCACATCAGAAACCTCAACACAAAGTTTACCACGAGCTTCGTATGTAAATTTTATTCCCAAGAAGTTGTGTACACTAACGGAAGAAAGTAAAAATAAAAATAAGTTACCTCTATACGATGTATTTATATTGAGTAAGGGCCCATAAATACCTAGGGAGTGTAAGTAGATGTGGTCTCGGCTGATTCTAGAGTGGGACTGTACTGTATCGGTGAGTTACACAACAACAATGAAGCCGTCCAACACGAGCCTAGGCTTCCTTCACAACTCCAGTTTCAACAATCGGATCGGCTCAGATGTCACGTGATCGATTTCAGTTGCTCTGGTAACACCGCGCGGCTGTGCAGCACTACATCAGTAGTCGCGGTCCAAATCCAGTACGTCCCGTGCTTAGAAGTTACTCTGGTAACACCGCGCGGCTGTGCAGCACTACATCAGTAGTCGCGGTCCAAATCCAGTACGTCCCGCGCTTAGAAGTTACTCTGGTAACACCGCGCGGCTGTGCAGCACTACATCAGTAGTCGCGGTCCAAATCCAGTACGTCCCGCGCTTAGAAGTTACTCTGGTAACACCGCGCGGCTGTGCAGCACTACATCAGTAGTCGCGGTCCAAATCCAGTACGTCCCGCGCTTAGAAGTTACTCTGGTAACACCGCGCGGCTGTGCAGTACTACGTCAGTAGTCGCGGTCCAAATCCAGTACGTCCCGCGCTGAGAAGTTACTCTGGTAACACCGCGCGGCTGTGCAGCACTACATCAGTAGTCGCGGTCCAAATCCAGTACGTCCCGCGCTTAGAAGTTACTCTGGTAACACCGCGCGGCTGTGCAGCACTACATCAGTAGTCGCGGTCCAAATCCAGTACGTCCCGCGCTGAGAAGTTACTCTGGTAACACCGCGCGGCTGTGCAGCACTACATCAGTAGTCGCGGTCCAAATCCAGTACGTCCCGCGCTTAGAAGTTACTCTGGTAACACCGCGCGGCTGTGCAGCACTACATCAGTAGTCGCGGTCCAAATCCAGTACGTCCCGCGCTTAGAAGTTACTCTGGTAACACCGCGCGGCTGTGCAGCACTACATCAGTAGTCGCGGTCCAAATCCAGTACGTCCCGCGCTTAGAAGTTACTCTGGTAACACCGCGCGGCTGTGCAGCACTACATCAGTAGTCGCGGTCCAAATCCAGTACGTCCCGCGCTTAGAAGTTACTCTGGTAACACCGCGCGGCTGTGCAGTACTACGTCAGTAGTCGCGGTCCAAATCCAGTACGTCCCGCGCTTAGAAGTTACTCTGGTAACACCGCGCGGCTGTGCAGTACTACGTCAGTAGTCGCGGTCCAAATCCAGTACGTCCCATGCTTAGAAGTTGCTCTGGTAACACCGCGCGGCTGTGCAGTACTACGTCAGTAGTCGCGGTCCAAATCCAGTACGTCCCGCGCTTAGAAGTTACTCTGGTAACACCGCGCGGCTGTGCAGTACTACGTCAGTAGTCGCGGTCCTAATCCAGTACGTCCCGCGCTTAGAAGTTGCTCTGGTAACACCGCGCGGCTGTGCAGTACTACTACGTCAGTAGTCGCGGTCCAAATCCAGTACGTCCCGCGCTTAGAAGTTACTCTGGTAACACGGCGCGGCTGTGCAGTACTACGTCAGTAGTCGCGGTCCAAATTCAGTACGTCCCGTGCTTAGAAGTTACTCTAACGTTAAAAAAATTAGAAAGACGGGGGTGTGGCAATTTTCGTTAAGAGACTGCTATTCCAACCTTTCAAAGAACTTTTATTTGAACACTACTTGCCCCTATAAATCATTCAAAGACCGAATGGGAAAAAAGCACAATAGTTGGATTAATCAAAACATTCTCAGTTTAAGAACTCTAAACTTTTATCATTCAATTTACATTGGATCGATAAATGACGAATTCAAAAATTCCTTTCGAGCATTCAAACTAAATTACCGTAAAGATATAAAAGCCCTTAAGGCTCGGGATATCGAAAATAACTAATGAATACTGAACATTTTTCTTAAAATGTGTGAATAAAAATTTCAAACCTAAGCTTAAAATACACGGTAAAATAACAGAAAATCCGCTTCAAGTGGTAAGTGAGTTTAATAACTTTTTCTCCACGGTTGCTGTGCCCATGTTTTAATTGGAACAGCACCCAAGAGGACTCATTGACGGGACCGGTCTCGTCCATGGTCCTGTCTCCTGTGAGCGAGGCGGAGTTGGTCCGTATTGTGCGGGAGTTGAAGTCGAAAAAGCATCAACGAGATGTCTGTGTGGTTACTTAAGCGCTGCTTTAAGCACATTTCGGTAACACTCACAAAATTGATTAACTTGTCATTCGCCCAAGGCGTCTTCCCGTCCGCTTTGAAGACAGAAAAGGTCATTCCAATTTTTAAAAAGGACGATCCTTATGTCACAAGTAACTATCGTCCTATTTCCATTATCCCAATTCTCAGCAAAATGTTCGAAAAAGCCTTCTTTCGACGATTAGAAGATCTCTTTGATCGTCTTGAAGTCATGTGTCATGCACAATTCGGATTTAACTCTATGTGCCATCTTTTGAAGTTTGAATTCGAATCCTCAAATGGTCATAGCATAAGATAGGTATGGATATATCAACCCATAGTATGCGGCCAAAGTTACTCGAGTGTCCGCAATGGTTGTGATCAATATGGCTTCTTTGTCACAAGTATGCAATTTACGTTAATTTTTTTTTTGTTTTTTTTTTATTTCCAGCAAGTAAAATGAGTCAAAGTCAAAGTCAAATAGTTTATTGCGAAAACATGTCAACATGTATAGCAAACGTCTAGAAATTTAAATTAAAATAATTTTATCATTTATCCCGCAATATCCATTCTTACATACAGTTTTTACATTCTTTCAGCCTCATTCATACACCAATTCTATCCAACGTCGGGGTCAGTCTTGTAAAGGATCGATCTTCCAGTTGTGTGCCATAAATTCGCCGATTTATAAAATGCCTTTGACGCTAAAAAGCGTTTGAGGCGAATTTTTTAACGCTTTGGGCGTTGGGGCACTTTTGTTCATTAATCTGTTAATTAAATGAACACCAGCCTGTGAGGACAAGTGCTCATAAGCAACCGTTCTGTGTCTTTCAGTTCGGTAGCTGTCTCTGCCTCTAGTCTCATACTCATGTATGTCTCGGCCCCTTATCAGGGCACATCTTGACTTACAGAACAAAATTTTTTGCATAATGTCGACAGAGTCAACAGTTGCAACTGTTTGAAAGCTTGTTTGCAGGATTCTATAAAATTTATTTTTGCGATTATTCGAATCGCTTTCTTTTGCAATTGAACGCTCTTAAAAATTGATTGTTTGCGCACGTCCCCCACAAAATCAATCCGTAGGAAAGGTGTGGATAAATCAGACCATAATACGCCGTCATCAGTACTTGATTAGGGCAGTATTTGGCGAGGGACCTCAAAACATAAATGCCTGAAGACAATTTTTTGCAAACCGAATCGATGTGTGTATTTCATGTCAACCCTCGATCTAGGTGTATACGAAGGAACTTCGCGGCATAGACTTCTTCTAGCATGGAATCTGCTAGCATGATGCCCGGGCCGTTTGCTGATTCTACAGAGCGCAATGAAAAATTTAAAGAGTTTGATTTAGAAGAATTTGTTGTCAGATTGAGGCTTTGAAAGTACTGGACACAGTCGTTGAGGTCAACAAATGACTGTTGTTCCACAGCCGTCTTTGAATTTCCACTGAAGCAGACAGTTGTGTCATCAGCATGCTGTACGAGTTTCCCGTGCAGAAGTGATGATCCTATGTCATTGACATAGACTAAGAAAAGGATTGGACTGAGAATGGAGCCTTGAGGGACCCCATAGCTCATTTCAATTGGGTTTGAAACTTGGTTTTCAATCTAAACAACTTGTGATCGATGACAGAAATGAACTAAGCCACGATATGGGCACGTCTCTAATGCCATGGGATTCCAATTCATCAAGCAGCTTGGTGTGGTCTACGCAATCGAATGCTTTAGTAAGGTCGAGAAACACACCAGTTGTAGAATTTCGACGTTCTAATCCCTCCATATCCATGTCGATCACTCACGACTGCTTGTACTGTCGACTTGCCCTTTCTATAACCAAATTAGTCCTTTGAAAGCTGATTGTGTTTATTTAAAAACTGAAGCATTCTCATTAAAAACAGTTTTTCAAAAATTTTGCTCAGAACAGGCAAAATTGAGTCAGGCCGATAATTGTTAATTGACATTTGATCGTCTTTTTTAAAAATGAGAGGCCTGTTATGCGATTTTGTAATTTGACTGTAAATATATTTATTATTAGCACCAGCTCTGACTAATCCATCCACAGACACACTAATAATAGGCTATTACATGAGCCCACAAGTTTTGGGAGCCCTCCTTTATCTTCAACAATAAGTTCAACCTTAACCTGTTACATGAGGTTTGAGAGGAATCATGTTTGTTCGTCTTGTATTCCTGGCTTTCGTTTTATTTGTTTTAGGGCTTTCTTATATTTTGGAAGGATCCTGTCTTTGCGAGCTGCCCACCCATTGCTGATGATTCGGAAGTCACCTTTAAAGGTCAGGACACGAGATACATAACCGCACCGCGCCCGACACGTGAGTCGGCCGTGCCGGTGCGGACCCGGCTCGGTTACAATGAAGCCAAACATTTCCGTATGCTGTCCGAGCGCAAAAATCTCACTGGCTAGAGCATATTTCTTTTGGATTTTGAAGTGACAGGTACTTAAAAATATGTTTAGCAAGTAAAAAAGTAGTGACCTAACAATTTTGTAAGTATTTTTATAATGACTGGGAAAACATAGTACGTAAATATTCGTAAAATGTATACTAGACTTTAATGTTTTTGTACCCTCAAATCTTATGACTGCAAATAAAATATTTTAATATTAAGACTGTACTCTAGTTACAAGAATAAAATAAATAGGAAATGTCATAGAAACATTTTAAATCCAATCCTACAAAATACAGGAACAATTTTGGAGAAGTAATT